>NC_089506.1:140064118-140367149 GCF_036850995.1 Saccopteryx leptura
ATCCTGCGACCTTACTGTATTGACTTATTGTTTCTAGTAGTCTTTTTGTGGATTCTTTGGGGTTTTCGATGTATAGGATCATATCATCTGCAAAAAATGATACCTTTACTTCTTCTTTTTCGATATGGATGCCTTTTATTTCTTTGTCTTGTCTGATTGCTCTGGCTAGAACCTCTAGTACCACATTAAATAAGAGTGGAGAGAGTGGACAACTCTGTCTTGTTCCTGATTTAAGGGGAAAAGCCTTCAGTTTAGTGCCATTTAATATGATGTTAGCTGATGGTTTATCATATATGGCCTTTATCATGTTGAGATATTTTCCTTCTATACCCATTTTGTTGAGAGTCTTAAACATAAAATTGTGTTGTATTTTATCGAAAGCCTTTTCTGCATCTATTAATAAGATTATGTGTTTTTTGTTCTTTGTTTTGTTGATATGGTGTATTACGTTAACCGTTTTACGTATGCTGAACCATCCTTGACATTCTAGGATGAATCCCAATTGATCATGATGTATTATTTTTTTAATATGTTGTTGTATTCGATTTGCTAGTATTTTGTTTAGTATTTTAGCATCTGTATTCATTAGAGATATTGGTCTGTAGTCTTCTTATTTTGTGCCATCCTTGCCTGGTTTCGGTATGAGCGTTATGTTGGCCTCATATAATGTGTTTGGAAATATTGCTTCTTCTTCAATTTTTTGGAAGACTTTCTGTAGAATAGGAACCAAGTCTTCTTTGAATGTTTGATAAAATTCGCTGGCATAGCCGTCTTGGCTTGGACTTTTATTTTTGGGGAGGCTTTTAATGGTTTTTTCTATTTCTTTTCTACTAATAGGTCTGTTTAGGCTTTCTGCATCTTCTTGACTCAGTCTAGGAAGGTTGTATTGTTCTAGGAATTTATCCATTTCTTCTAGGTTGTTGAATTTAGTGGCATAAAGTTTTTCATAGTATTCTACCACAATTGTTTGTATATCTACGATGTCCGTGGTAATTTCTGCTCTTTCATTTTGATTTTGTTTATATGAGTTCTTTCTCTTTTTTCCTTGGTAAGTCTTGCCAAGGGTTTGTCAATTTTGTTGATCTTTTCAAAGGACCTGCTCCTTGTTCTATTAATTTTTTCTATAGTTTTTCTGTTCTCTATTTCATTTATTTCTGCTCTGATTTTTATTATCTCCTTTCTTTGGCTGGTTTTGGGTTGTCTTTGTTCTTCTTTTTCCAGTTCCTTAAGGTGTGAAGTTAAGTGCTTCAATTGGGCTCTCTCTTGTTTGTTCATATATGCCTGAAGTAATATGAACTTCTCTCTTATCACTGCTTTTGTTGCATCCCATATATTCTGATATGTCCTATTGTCATTTTCATTTGTCTGTATATATCTTTTTATCTCTGCACTTATTTCTTCTTTGACCCATTCATTTTTTAAAAGTGTGTTGTTTAGTTTCCACATTTTTGTGGGATTTTTTTCCATTTTTTTGCAGTTGAATTCTAGTTTCAAGGCTTTATGTTCAGAAAATATGCTTGGTACAACTTCGATTTTTCTGAATTTGCTGATGTTGTTTTTGTGGCCCAATATATGGTCTATTCTTGAGAATTATCCATGTTCACTGAAGAAAAATGTATACTCTGTCACTTTGGGATGAAATGTCCTGTAGATGTCTATCATATCCAGGTGCTCTAGTGTTTTGTTTAAGGCCAATATATCTTTGTTGATGCTCTGTTTGGATGACTGATCTAGAGCCATCAGCGGTGTATTGAGGTCTCCAAGTATGATTGTATTTTTGTCAGTTTTTGTTTTAAGGTCAATAAGTAGCTGTCATATATTTTGGTGCTCCTTGGTTTGGTGCATATATATTAAGGATTGTTATGTCTTTTGATTCAGTGTCCCCTTAGCCATTATGAAATGGCCATTTTTGTCTCTGAGTATTTTGCTTTCTTGTAGTCAGCATTATCAGATATGAGTATAGCTGTGCCTGCTTTTTTTGGATGTTATTTGCTTGGAGTATTGTTTTCCAGCCTTTCACTTTGAATTTGTTTTTACCCTTGTTGCTTAGATGATTTTCTTGTAGGCAGCATACAGTTGGATTTTTTTTTAATCCATTCTGCTACTCTGTGCCTTTTTATTGGTGAGTTTAATCTGTTTATATTTAGTGTAATTATTGACACTTGTGAGTTCCCTATTGCCATTTTGTAGGTTGTTTTCTGTTAGTTTTGTGTCTTGTTTGAACCTTCTCTTTTGTTTTTCTATCTTTTGTTTTTATTTGGTTATATTCCATACATCTTTCCTCTGTTGCTATCTTTTTTAAATCATGTGCTTCTGTGGTTTTTTCAATGGTGGTTACCATTAAGTAATAAAAAGGGTTCCTACCCTGTTCATTGTAGTGCACTATTTTGTGAGTATAATACTTTTGCACTCCATCATCCTTTGCTACTGTTAATCTCCATCCTCTCCCCCCTCTTTTTTTTTTGTTGTTGTTGTCACAGTTTAAATTTGGTTTTATTGTGTTCTTTGTGGAGCTTTTACTTGTGGCTTTTTTTTTTCTTTGTATCTGATTGGAGAACCCCCTTTAGTAATTCTTGGAGTGGGGGTTTTCTCATGATAAATTCCTTCATCTTTTCTGTATCTGAGAATGTTTTTATTTCTCCTTCATATTTGAAGGGTAGCTTTGATGGTTATAGTATTCGTGGCTGAAAGTTCCTCTCTTTCAGTATTTTAAATATTGGTGTCCACTCTCTTCTAGCTTGTAGAGTTTCTGTTGAGAAATCTGATGGTAATCTAATGGGCCTTCTTTTATTTTGTATTCTTCTTTTTCCTGGCTGCCTTGAGAATTTTTTCCTTGCCATTTGGTGTGACTTTTTCTTTCATCAATTTAGGAAAAATTTCAGCTATGATTTTTTCAAACAGTTTCTCTATCCCTTGATTGTTCTCTTCTCCTTCAGGAACCCCTATGATGCAAATGTTGTTTCTCTTCATGTTGTCACAGACGTATCTTAGATTTTTCTCAGTCTTTTTATACCTCTTTTTATTTTGCTGCTCTACTTCTGTGCTTATGTTAATCTTGTCTTTTTAATCACTGATTCAGGCTTCTGCTTCATCCAGCCTGCTGTTGAACCCTTCTACTGCAGTCTTCATTTCTGATATTGTATTTGTCAGTTCTGACTGGTTCTTTTTTATGACTTCAATGTTCTTTTTGATGCTTGCTATCTTTTTATTTAGGTGCTCATTATGTCCATCCATTATTGCTCTAAGGTCCTTGAGGATCCTAAAAATCATTATTTTAAACAATGCATCTGGTAGTTTCATTACTTCCATTTCATTTAGTTTTTTTTCTGGAGATTTCTCCTGTTGATTCATTTTGATCGTATTTCTTTGTCTGCCCATTTTGTCTGTGTATTAGGTAATGCTGTCTGACATTGAAATATTTGTGGGTCTTTATGAGGAATATGGGTTCAGTGGTACTGACCTCCATCTCACCTGTTTTTCTAGTTCTAGGAATGCTTCTTGAGGATACCATTGCAGTACTGGTTTGGTTGTAATGAATCTTTTGAAGTTTTTTTTTTTTTTTTTTTTTTTGTCTAGGAAGCTTTTTATTTCTCCTTTAGTTTTAAATGATAGGCTTGCTGGATAAATAAGTATTGAATGCTCTTGGTACTTTCATGGGTATGGTTATCCCTTCGGGCTAGCTGTCTTTAAGGATCAATATTGATTATGTGTATTAGACTCTTTGCAATGTCTGTTGTGTTGGGTATATTTATTCTCCACAAGTCTGGTGAGTGCTGCTTGTGTAGCTAGCTGAGTCTAGGGTTGTTTCTATCTGCCACCCACTACCAATTGTGTTGGTTGTAGAGCTTCTTGAATTGGCATCAGCTGTTATTTTAACCCTCTGTGGGCTACATGTCTGCAGCTATGGCTCTTTTTGCTATTTGTTTCTGTGTTTACTGTGCCTGGGTAGTGTGGGAGGGGCCAACTTTGTATAAGAATCAGCTTTCTCCTTCTTAGGGATGACAGCAAGTCTGTAAAAATCCCAACCTTTATAAGATTTGCTTTCACTTTTCAGCTTCTCTACCTCCTCTTGCAGCTGCCTTGTCTTCCCACAGAGTTGCAAGCTTGTTGGGTTAGGGAAGCTGAGTTGGGAATACAATGTTAGTGGGACCCCCTTCTTCATGTGTCTCTTGGTCAGAAGCTCAGTAAGGAAAATATGATCTCTACTACAGAGCCTAATCCTTCAACTATTTTGTAATACTCAATTTTATTTCTCCCCAACAAGGTCAGCAGTAGGTTCAGATTGACTGGGGCCAACAGTCCCTTTTGCAGAAGTTCTTACAGCTGTTGAGCCCATGGTCTCAGGGAGAAAGACTGAGAGCCCTTTCTTTGGTTGACTATGCCCCTCAGAAAGAGGTTAAGCCCCTCAACCAAATCCAACAATAGACTCACAGGGACCTGCATATTATATGTCCATGCTCCAAGCTTCTCTTCTTTCCCACTGTGATATCTAGCCTAGCAGGAAAAAATATCCAGCAGCCAGGCTGGCTGACTGTGAAGCTCCTCCCTATCCAGTGCAATGAGCCACTGTGCTGGTGTTGATCACAGATAGCGGATCTTGCTTCAGCTAGGTCAGGTGTGAGAAGCCCTTCCTTATGATAGCACTTTAGCAAGAATTGTTAGGTCCTGAACTGATGCTCTTCTCAGCTGGTCACTGAATATACCACCCCTGGGCCTTCCTGGCAGGAAACTGGCCAGAGCAGTGGTCGACACTGCTAGTGACTGGCTCTCAGCAACCTTCTTTGAGCTACAGGCAATCCAGAGTTTGTGGCTGCCTCTCCTTGGTCCAGGTGCTCATGATAATAACAAGCTGCACACCTAGTCTTGCTTTTACCCACACGGGGCCTGGGGGAAGGTCCACTTAAAAGGCCAAGGTTCCCTGAGTCCCACCTCCTAAGGCCATTGTCTACTGGCTTCTTGGGCTTGGTCACTGAAAAAAAGAAAACGCTAGTAGAATCCAGAGCCTGTGGTAATTCAGGGATTAGGAAGGGTGGTGGGTGTGACTCTGCCCCTCAGCCCTAGATGTCAGTCTATTCAGACTGTTTTCACAACCTCAGGAGGGTGTGGCCTCTGAGACCCAGAGTTGTGGTCTGCCTGCATTCCAGACAGTTTCTACTGAGTCTCCTGTGAGGGGAAATGACTGGTCTTAGACTCAGAAGCATGTGGCAGAAAGGTTCAGCCTTAACAAAGAAAACTGAGTCACTGATGTGCCCCCTGCTTTTCTGTATTTTGAGAAAGTACCAGTCTTCATGACTGGGGCAGGAGAGACTCCTCAGAGTAGAGCAGTTGCTTTTCCCCAGGCTGTTGCTGCTCAGAGGGAACTGCTCCACCCAGCAGAGATGGTGACTGCAGTATTGGAGAATGACTCAGCACAGGGGTTCTGGTGGCCGTTCCCCACAGTGTCTCTCCCTGGGCCTCTGTTATGCCAGTGGCTGAGGTCAAGCAGGTTCACATTGGATTCGGGCAGACAGTAAAAAATCTGCCAAATCAGAAAGGGTTGGACCATTCCTTTTAATAAATTCTCACAATGGCAGACAAAGACACAGGCAGAGGAAACCATCTCTCAGGCAAAGAAATATCAAAATGGTGAGCAGGTAATCCACGCACCCACAATCTTCCTGAGCACAAGCACCCATAGCCTTATATAGCCTATACACACATGGTGCAGCCACATGCTCACACATTAATCAAGCCAAGTGCTTGCAGCTGGAAACCCTGCGAGCAAGCCTAACACAGCTGCCTCACATCCCACCCTTTAGGATTGCTTACTTCACAATCTACATGACAGGAAACAGAGACTACAGCAACAGCAAAACGTACACAATAATTACAATAGTGCCCTTCACAATGTCTCTCTGAGTACTCTGCTTAGGGAGTTAACTGCAGGCCCACCTCCAATACCCCACAGCATGTTACCAACAAGGCCACCCATTGTAGGTGGGGGGCCTGTACAGTCCAGGGTCATGTCCATTGAAACCAAAAATGTCCTTAGTGTGTCTCTGCAACCTGGTGAGAGCAGCTTCCTGGTGTAGGAGGGCCTCCATAGGTGCCATGCCCCCCCATCAAGGTCTCTCATAATGTCCAAAAGCAGTATGTCCATCCATCAAGGGAGCAAGTGCCCCCAAAAGTCACTCCATGATAGATAGCTCAGCTATCTGTGCAAAATCACCAAGGTAAAGTTTCATTACATGCAACTAGCCATACAACTCTTTATTAACAAACATCAGTACCTTTTTGTAGTGTGCTATCTGTTGCTACAAGCCCTATCCAAACCCCTCAACAAGCTCACAGGGCCTGGTGGGGTCAAACACATTCAAAGCCTATGTTGCCTTAAGAGTTCTCTTAGCTGCTGCTGCTGTAAAAATTAAAAAAGCACCTATTACCTTCTAATGCAGGGGTTGGGAACCTATGGCTTATGAGCCAGATGTGGCTCTTTTGATTTCTGCTTCTGGCTCGCAGACAAATCTTTAATAAAAAAATAATAATGTTAAAAATACAAAACATTCTCATGTATTAAAATCCATTCATTTCCTACCATTCATGTTCATGGTTGCGGGTGGCTGGAGCCAATCACAGCTGTCCTCCGGGACAACACCAAATTTTTATTGGATAATGCATAATGTACATGGGTTGTTGTATGGCTCTAACAGAATTACATTTTAAAATATGTGGTGTTCATGGCTCTCTCAGCCAAAAAGGTTTCCGACCCCTGTTCTAATGCCATCAGCTACTGCACATTAAAAGGGGACCAGTGGATTGTCAATTTCACATGGGGCCTTTGGCCCCCACCTGTCCCTGTCAGAGGGGTCACTTGCCCTTCCCCCTATTCAAACTAAGACAACAGGTCTTGAGGATCGTGTAACCTGAGCGCTAGTCATTTTCCTGGCAGATGCCGGGGCCACCCACTTCCCCTGCTTTTTCAGAGGTTGGAACCTCTGTTTTGACTCAAGCTGCTGCCAAAGCTCCAACAAGACTTTGTTAGGCTTGCCATCTAATTTCTCTCTATCTGCCCCAGCCGCAATCAAATCTACCAACATCTGTGTTCAGGTAACTTTTGCAGGCCCATTTCTCTTGTTAATTGGGGGAGGGGGTAGAACAGTCAGCAGCCCTCACAGCCTTGTGTTCCATCTCTATTCTGAAGACCATGATGCCATCCATCCCCTATGTCCTGCAGCCGCACCAAGCAGGCTGCCAGGGGCTTAGTGGGTTTTTGCCTGAATTTCATCCCCAACTCCATCAGCTCTGCCCAGGTGTAGGGCTGGACCACAGAGTGCTCCACTACCCGGGGAGGAGGCTGTGGCTGCCCAGAGAGACTCTTGGTTGTTTGGTGACCACAAGCTGGGCTCTGAGTCCGAGACTGCATCTGTGGATGGCAATTGCAGTCTGAAACTCTCCATCAGAAGAGTTGAAAATGCCTGCTCCTACTGACTCAGAGATAGTCTACAAATGGAGCTCCATCTTCTGTGCTCAATTTGGCTCCTGCAGCTGCCAGCTCTCAGCCTGAAGCTGTCTCTCGAGTTCTTGAATCCACAGTTGTTTCTCCAACAACCATTGCTGCCAACATTCAGCTTCCAGGGTAAACTGCAACTTGTGAACCTGTAACTCTTTGTTCAGAGATGGCCCCAGTTACAAGCACTGTTGGCTCTCAGCCTGCACTTCACACTGCAGCTCTCAGACCCGGTCGGTCTCCCTCTCCTGCTCTCATTCCAGTTCACACTGTCGTTGGTGCTCAGTAGGCAGCTCATTCTGGAGTTTTTGACCTCGCTTGGCTTCTCATACTGAGTTCTTGGTTTTTTCTCACAGGATTATAAAAAATGCCCAGCCGACAGTCCCTACCAGGAGAGCCACCGGAACAGCCACTTCTTTATTCCACCCTCAAGGATGTCAGTGGCTCCATACCAATCTGCTCTGACCCTGCCCACTACACCAGATGTAATGCTGGTGGCCATGGCCAGGCAGGTTCACACTGGATTCAGGCAGATGGTACACATACTGTGGGTCTGGAAAGTGTTGGGCCATTTCCTTTAATAAAGTCTCACAACAGTGGGCAAGCACATAGGCAGCAGAAACCGCCTCTCAGGCAAACAAACAGCAGAATGGCCCCTCACAGTGGCAGGCAGGCAATCCGTGCATCTATTATAATCCCCAATCTCGTGTGATCGCAAGCACATTGCCCTGTATAGGCCACTCACACATGGCACAGCCATGTGTTCATGCACTAATCAAGCAAAATGCTTGTAGTTGGTATCCCTGTGAGCAAGCTTAACACAGCTACCCCACAGCCTCCAACTTTACACTCCCCTCATGCAACTCTAGTCTTCTCTGCTCTCCTTCCACTGGAGCCCTGAATAAGTGGCTGTGAGCAAGATTTTCTGTGTGGGCCCTTTAAGATGGAGCCTGTGTCTCTAAGAGCTCTGTCTCTTTCTCACAGACAGAAACCAGGCTCCTTTCACCTCCAAATGCTGTGTGGGTTCCTCTTCTAGGCTCTGGAGCTCTGGCCCTAGGATGGAGCACCCACACCTCTCAATGTGACCCTCCCTATAGGGAGAGTCCCTCCTGACCCCTTAGCTGCCGCTGCTCCTGGGATCAGGCAGCCCTGTCAGTGTCTCCGTCCTTCCTATCAGTCTCAGTGTGGCTTCCTCTGTGATCCTTTGTTATAGACTCTTTTTTGTTTAGTCCCAAATTGGTTTTTCAAGATGATTGTTCTATTTTTTTTTTTTAACAGAGACAGAGAGAGTCAGAGAGAGGGATAGATAGGGACAAACAGACAGGAACGCAGAGAGATGAGAAGCATTAATCATCAGTTTTTCATTGCAACACCTTAGTTGTTCATTGACTGCTTTCTCATTTGTGTCTTGACCGTGGGCCTTCAGCAGACTGAGTAACCCCTTCCTCGAGCCAGCGACCTTGGGTCCAAGCTGGTGAGTTTTGCTTAAACCAGGGGTCCCCAAACTTTTTACACAGGGGGCCAGTTCACTGTCCCTCAGGCCATTGGAGGGCTGGACTATAAAATAAACTATGAACAAATCCCTATGCACACTGCACATATCTTATTTTAAAGTAAAAAAACAAAACGGGAACAAATACAATTTTACAATAAAGAACAAGTAAATTTAAATCAACAAACAGACCAGTATTTTAATGGGAACTATGGGCCTGCTTTTGGACGTCTTCCATTGTGCAGCCACATAATCCTTTGCACAGTACCTTGTTCTCGTTCAGTTACTCTCAGAACACTGACCACTAATGAAAGAGGTGCCCCTTCCGGAAGTGCAGTGGGGCTGGATAAATGGCCTCAGGGGGCCGCATGCGGCCCGCGGGCCATAGTTTGGGGACCCCTGGCTTAAACCATAGGAGCCCGTGCTCAAGCTGGCGACCTCGGAGTCTCAAACCTGGGTCCTTCCGCATCCCAGTTTGATGCTCTATCCACTGCGCCACAGCCTGGTCAGGCAAGATGATTGTTCTTAAATTAAGTTGTATCTCAGTTTGGTCCTGGGAGGTGGCAGTTGAAACATCTGCCTACTCAGTCACCATTGTGGAATCCTGTGGTGAATAGTTTTAATGTCTAATGAGATTTGTCCTTAAACTCTTTATTTAAATGTGAGCTAATTAAAAAAAAAAAAAAAACGAAAAAGAAAACTCATTTTAGCAAATATTTGGCCTGGATATACATGAACATAATAAAATTCAAAGGTGGAAAATGTATATTTTTAAATTTAAATTTAATTTTAATGATATTACTACAGTGAGTTGGACTTAAATGTAATAAAAGCTGCTAACTAATTGTAAAATAAAACATGTCAAATTTGTCTTCAGTATCTTAGTTTCATTAATTTATAAATGAATTAGGCCTCAATACTTGGGGAAATATATTTTTTTTCCTGTTGAACAACTCTAAAATTATATGTTCTCACATAATTTCCTGATTGTAGGCTTTTTTTAATGTTAGAAAATAGAAAAATAATGTAAATACCTAAGTATTTTTTTATAGCTTGAACAATGGTTTCTTAAGCAACGTTATAATCTTATCAATATAATTGCCAAAAAATCTTTTTAAAAAGTGCATTCTAAAGGGTATTGGCATTTTATCTAAGGCATTATATAATATCTGCTTATTTTGAACTTGTTTACTGAGATTATGTTATTTTTTTTAACTTGTCAAATTTTCTTATTTACATTGTTTAAAATATTAATGCTGTGTTTTAGCTTTGGGGACACCATACTAATACATTACTTCAGTTTTAGTTTCCAATTTAGTTATTGTCTCAGAGATTTTCACAATGTGTCATAGAGATTAAAATATTTGGATAATGATGGTAATAACCCATGGTATTCCATAGACACTGCTGCAGTGATTGCTTAATCACTTTATGTAGTGTAGAGCTGATGGTGACTCCTACAATGGGGAGAAAATAGAATGGAAGTAATCAGGCTATCTATTCTAAAATCATCCTCTATTTACTAATTCTTTTATAAATCAGTTTCATCGGAAAAGAGAAAATGCAGCAACATATACTGTGACTTTACTGATAAAAACAGAACAATGTATAGATTATATTGGTTTCTGAATTTTTTGATATGAACATCCCTCTAACAGCTGAGGCTAAGACTATTCATTTTTTTCTTCCCAGATAGGTTTGTGTGACACTAAAGTTGTCATTTATTTAAACAGTAAGGCTATTGTTTCTGTATTTAGGGCATAGGAGAAAGTATACACAAAGTAGCTCTGGGAGATATATCCTCAATACTAGCTGCAAAAGGAGTACGTTGGTTAGCCTGCAACTTAGAAGTGATTTAAAATATATGGGAGAATGTGTGTAGGTTATATTCAAACACTTTTACATAAGGGGCTGGAACATCTGAGGATTTTGGTATTCGTAGGGCTTCTAGAACCAATCCTCCATCGATATGGAGGATAATTGTATCTTAAAAGAAAAAGCACCTCTTCTCCAAAACAAGCAAACAAACAAACAAACAAACCAAAAAAAACCCCAAAAGGCTATCAATGGGAAAATTTTTTTTTTCTATATAAAATTTAGGAAGCTAATAGTCGGTCAACAAGAATAAACAAATATTTTTGGAGAATGAAAATTGTTGTTTTTCTTCTACCTCATCTAACAGTAATTAAATGGTCTAAAAATTGGGAAATATGGTATCAAAGCATAAAAAAATTGGCTTCCTACAATATATTATGTTTTTTGTTTTGTTTTTAAAAAAAACATTTTCAATTTTACCAAAAACAATTTTTTTCCTTCCTTCCAACTGTACCATTTGTTTCACTGAAAGAGCTATGTGTAAAATAACCTGAAAATATGCAAGCCATGATTTAGAATCTTCATAAAGGAAATGTTTATAGCAAGTGAAATGGAGCTTTGGCCATTAGTTGGGAGAAGAAAGTTTAATTCCTAGAAATAAAAAGTAAAATAATAATAGAAATGAAGGCCTGGTTTAACCAAAAGTATTAAGAATAAAAGATGGAAAATAAAGGAACTCTTAGGATATTTCTAATATTAAAACACCCTATGTAGTCTGTAGCCATCTCACTTTCTATATGAATGTATGCTGCAGAGTTTCCAAGAGCTTCTTTAATTTTAGTGTTACTTCATTCTTCAAATGAAAAATTTGACATATTCATTTGGGGAGGCAGGTGTGGAGAGACAGCAATGTATTCATTCAAGTTGAAACTTTTCAAGAAGGCTTTGCAATACAGCTGGGCTAACCAACTATGCATTGCTAATAGTTTTTAGTATTTTCTGAATTTTTAGATATTCTTCTCTTACTACCTCATTTTATTCCTTTATTATATAGCTATTTACAGTTATATATAGTTATATATAGCCATATAAATGCATTGTATATAACCTTATATATGGTCAGATATATGTATTTTATATGTAATATATTATATATATAATACAGGGATGCCTCTGGTTACAACACAGTTCAATTTCTATGACAGTGGCATGCTTAAATTTTGGTGTAATTCAAAAAACACCCTAGCTTAACACAAACAGAACACCTGTATTTTTAACAGTCCAAAATGGTGTAGGCAAACATAGTGGGGGACGCCAACTCCCTCACACTTTTGCCATGTTACTGTGTATTTTTCCACCACTCGCAGCCAAACTAGTTCGCTCACGTGGTTTGTAAGTATGACATCAATGATTTAAGTCATAACACCCATGTTTCAATTTTTTAAAGTTTTTATGGGAGTGAGCATTGTAAACTCAAAATGTTGTATGTCGAGACAGTCATAACCTAAGGACCCCCTGTATACACATGGCTATAGTTATTTATAGACATTATATATGCATATGTTAGGATTAAAATAGTTTAAATTCTCATCTCACCATACATAAAATATTTCACCTTTTTGTTTCAGAATGTTTTGGATGTTAAATTTCTATATAAAATAGTTTGATGCTGATGACATTCAATACAGAATATTTTCTAATACAAAAATTAGAATATAGGATTCTCAGTTGTTTATCTGTTCTTACATGATTCTATGTGTACATTCTATTAAATAAATGTATTTAATGTACATTATACTTATTTCCAAGATAAATGACTAAAAGATATTTAAAAATTTTAACCTAATTGTGTGTGTGTGTGCTAAAACAGGAAGGATGTAATATAGAAAAAATAAAAAGGTAATACCAGTGGATAAAGAGGAAAACCCAATTAATCTTATAAGTCCTATAATTAAAAGACAAGAAACATAATCATCTTTTGAACTTAAAGATAGTTTCAGTTCAAAGTAAGCTAAAAGTTCCTTCTGTAGTTATGGTCTCCAACACAGATCAATTTTTGACTTGCATAAGCAATTGTAATGATTTGCTTCAGGTACAATTTGACTAATATAAAAAAGTGTTCTGAAAATTTAATTTAAAAAAAATTCAGTGAGCTCTCTGAAGTTGTTAATGGGGCATGACAATGTAAGGTTGAAAATCTGAATGGATGACGTCAGAGTAATGGCGGGGTAGTGGGTGCCCGTGTTACCCCACAGAGAGGCAGAGTCAGAGGCCTTTCTGTGGGCCAAAAGCAGAATCTCTGGGCAGCCCCAGCGCCCTGGGAAAGCCGCGCACGGGAGGGAGCGAGAACTAATTTTAACGGTGGAAATTTTCCGTGCTGTTGGGGGTTTCACTAAGAGGGAAACGCGGCCGGCCTCATATCCTGGTCTGCGCTCGCAGATAGTGAGTGAGAGATTCCTCCAAGTGCCTCGGCAGTGCGCGCCCATGTTATCACACAGAGGGGCAGAGTCAGGGGCCTTTGTGTGGGCCAAAGCGGAATCTCGGGCCGCCCCAGCGCCTTGCAAAAGCCACGCACGGGGATGGACCGAGAGCCAATTCCAACGCTGCAACTTTTCCATGCGGTTGGTGGTTTCACTCAGAGCGTGAGACTGCTGGCCGGATATCCTGTTCTGCACATGCAGATAGTGAGCGAGAGTTTCCTCCAAGCGCCAGGAAGTGGGCGCCCGCCTGTGTTACCGGACAGAGTGGCAGAGCCAGAGGTCTTTGAGTGGGCGGAAAGCCCGCCTGATTATGCTAGCAGCTCTGACTGACTGAGCCTTACCCAGAGCCCTGTGCTGAGTGGAAATAGAGTGGGGAGTTGCCAGCTCTTTGAGCCTCTTACTATCCAGGCAGAGGCAGCAGCAACCCCATAGCTGGATTATCAGGCTACTAATTGAGGAAGGAAAGACTAGGAGAAAGGCTCCAGGAACACGGACTCTCTCACTGTCGGAGCCTATAAATGCTAATGAGCCTCAACTGCCAATGAGACTAAAGCACAATACATGACATTGCCATAGAGACTTATCAACTGCAAACCTCTACCTGAGCGTGCCAAAGGGGCAGAACCTGGGGTACAGAGTCACCAACCAGGAAGAGGGAGAGAAAAGAAAAAGCAAGAAGATAACCTCTCAAAATCAAGAATAATCTGCAGACTTTATAACCTATCCCATTTTATTATATTTCTTCGTCTGTTTCTCTTATCTTCATTCTTGATACTTTTTTTCCTCCTCCAATTTGGCTGATTAACTCTCTGCCGGTCTTATTCTCTCCTCTCCTTGAACTACACTACCCATAAGTGTTACATCTCCCATTATCTTTTCTCTCCTCTTCCTTTCTCTCTATGAGGGTTGCACTCCAAAACCCTTAACTCTCTCTCTCTCTCCTTTCTTTTTTCTTCTTTTAGTGGTTCCCTCTTTTTTTCTCTCTCTCTCTTTCTTTTCTCCCTCTATATTAGTTTCTTCCTTTCTCCTTTACATCTCCTCCCATTCAAACCTCAATAACAAACAAATTATCTTATCTGGGACTCAAACTTATGTTTGTGGCATTTTGGGGAGTTTTTACTTCACCTTTTTAACTCACTAGCAGTGCTCCCATCCCTGGCTCTCCATTTTATCTAGTTCTTGTTCCACTAAATACAATAGTAATTTTTTAATTTGTCCCCCCATTTTTCTGTTTTCCTCTTATTCCTCTCATCATAATTCTTAGACAACCAACACCTAAAAGCAAATCATTTTATTCTTGACGCAATTTTTTTCCTTATTTGCTTTTTGTGGGTCCATACCCCCTTTTTTTTCCTTTTTTTTTTCTTTTTTTTTTTTCTTTTTTTTTTTTGCCCCTTTATTACTTTTCCTCAATTCAGGCCCTCCATCACAAGCATTGTTTGTTATAATTCACAGTTCACCACAAGATTTTCTCAAGAAAGAGGGGAGAGGAGAGGAGAGGTAAAAAGGAGAGGGGGAATAATTTCCTTTTTTTTAAATTTTTATTTTATTTTATTTTTCTTTATTTCATTATTACTTTTTTTTTAAAAAAAACAACTCTTTTTGATTTTTTATTTTTTTATTTTTTTTAACTTTTTATTCTTTACTAAATCTCATTAATACTATCAACAAAACCACCCTCAGATGCCATTAAGGAATAGAAAATCCAATATCATGGATACAAAAGAAAGAGAGGTAACACAGCTAGATGAGGAAAAATCTATGAAGAAAAAATTTAATATATTGGAATCCTTGGAGCTAAATGACAGAGAATTCAAGATAGAAATCCTAAAAATCCTCCGAGATATACAAGAAAACACAGAAAGGCAATTTAGGGAGCTCAGAAAACAACTCAATGAACACAAAGAATATATGTCCAAGGAAATTGAAACTATAAAAACAAATCAAACAGAGATGAAAACCTCAATTCACGAGCTGAAAAACTAAGTAACAAGCTTAGCTAGTAGAACAGGTCAGATAGAAGAGAGGATTAGTGAAATAGAAGACAAGCAACTTGAGGCACAACAGAGAGAAGAAGAAAGAGACTCAAAAATTAAAAAAAAATGAGATAGCCCTACAAGAATTATCTGACTCCATCAAAAAGAATAACATAAGAATAATAGGTATATCAGAGGGAGAAGACAGAGAAAATGGAATGGAGAACATACTCAAACAAATAATAAATGAGAACTTCCCAAGCCTGTGGAAAGAACTAAAGCCTCAAGTTCAAGAAGCAAACAGAACTCCGAGTTTTCTTAACCCCAACAAACCTACTCCAAGGCATATCATAATGAAATTGACACAAACCAACAGCAAAGAAAAAATTCTCAAGGCAGCCAGGGAAAAGAAGAATACAACATATAAAGGAAGGCCCATTAGATTATCATCAGATTTCTCAGCAGAAACTCTACAAGCTAGAAGAGAGTGGACCCCAATATTTAAAGTCCTGAAAGAGAGGAACTTTCAGCCACGAATACTATACCCATCAAAGCTATCCTTCAAATATGAAGGAGAAATAAACACATTCACAGATACAGAAAAGATGAGGGAATTTATCATCAGAAAACCCCCCTCCAGGGAATTACTAAAGGGGGTTCTCCAATCAGATACAAAGAACAAAAAAAAACAGAGCCACAAGTAAGAGCTCCAAGAAGAACACAATAAAACCAAATTTAAACTGTGACAACAACAAAAAGAAAGAGGGGGAGAAGATGGAGATTAACAGTAGCAAAGGACGATGGAGTGCAAAAGTACTCACAAAATAGTTTGCTACAATGAACAGGGTAGGGACCCTTTTCATTACTCAAAGGTAACCACCATTGAAAAAACCACCACAGAAGCACATGAGATAAAAAAGATAGCAACAGAGGAAAGATGTATGGAATACAACCAAATAAAAACAAAAGGTAGAAAAACGAAAGAGAAGGATCAAACAAGACACAAAACTAACAGAAAGCAAGATATAAAATGGCAATAGGGAACTCACAAGTATCAATAATTACACTAAATGTAAACGGATTAAACTCACCAATAAAAAGGCACAGAGTAGCAGAATGGATTAAAAAAGAAAATCCAACTCTATGCTGCCTACAGAAAACTCATCTAAGTAACAAGGATAAAAACAAATTCAAAGTGAAAGGCTGGAAAACAATATTCCAAGCAAATAACATCCAAAAAAAAGCAGGTGTAGCAATACTCATATCGGATAATACTGACTACAAGAAAGGAAAAGTACTCAGAGACAAAAATGGCCATTTCATAATGGCTAAGGGGACACTGAATCGAGAAGACATAACAATTCTTAATATATATGCACCAAACCAAGGAGCACCAAAATATATAAAACAGCTACTTATTGATCTTAAAACAAAAATTGACAAAAATACAATCATACTTGGAGACCTCAGTACACTGCTGATGGCTCTAGATCGGTCATCCAAACAGAGAATCAACAAAGACATAGTGGCCTTAAACAAAACACTAGAGCACCTGGATATGATAGACATCTACAGGACATTTCATCCCAAAGTGACTGAGTATACATTTTTCTCCAGTGTACATGGATCATTCTCAAGAACTGATCATATGTTGGGCCACAAAAACAACATCAGCAAATTCAGAAAAATTGAAGTTGTACCAAGCATATTTTCTGATCATAAAGCCTTGAAACTAGAATTCAACTGCAAAAAAGAGAAAAAAATCCTACAAAAATGTGGAAACTAAACAACATACTTTTAAAAAATGAATGGGTCAAAGAAGAAATAAGTGCAGAGATCAAAAGATAGATACAGACTAATGAAAATGACAATACGACATATCAGAATCTATGGGATGCAGCAAAAGCAGTGATAAGAGGGAAGCTCATATCACTTCAGGCATGTATGAACAAACAAGAGAGAGCCCAAGTGAACCACTTAACTTCCCACCTTAAGGAACTGGAAAAAGAAGAACAAAGACAACCCAAAACCACCCGAAAAAAGGAGATAATAAAAATCAGATCAGAAATAAATGAATTAGAGAACAGAAAACTATAGAAAAAATTAATAGAACAAGGAGCTGGTTCTTTGAAAAGATTAACAAAATTGACAAACCCTTGGCAAGACTTACCAAGGAAAAAAGAGAAAGAACTCATATAAACAAAATCCAAAATGAAAGAGGAGAAATCACCACGGACACCAGTAGATATACAAAGAATTATTGTAGAATACTATGAAAAACTTTATGCCACTAAATTCAACAACCTAGAAGAAATGGATAAATTCCTAGAAAAATACAACCTTCCTAGACTGAGTCAAGAAGAAGCAGAAAGCCTAAACAGACCTATCAGTAGAGAAGAAATAGAAAAAACCATTAAAAACCTCCCCCAAAATAAAAGTCCAGGCCCTGACGGCTATACCAGCGAATTTTATCAAACATTCAAAGAAGACTTGGTTCCTATTCTACAGAAAGTCTTCCAAAAAATTGAAGAAGAAGCAATACTTCCAAACACATTTTATGAGGCCAACATAACCCTCATACCAAAACCAGGCAAGGATGGCACAAAAAAAGAAAACTACAGACCAATAGCTCTAATGAATACAGATGCTAAAATACTAAACAAAATACTAGCAAATCGAATACAACAACATATTAAAAAAATAATACATCATGATCGAGTGGGATTCATCCCAGAATCTCAAGGATGGTTCAACATACGTAAAACGTTAACGTAATACACCATATCAACAAAACAAAGAACAAAAACCACATGATCTTTTCAATAGATGCAGAAAAGGCTTTCGATAAAATACAACACAATTTTATGTTTAAGACTCTCAACAAAATGGGTATAGAAGGAAAATATCTCAACATGATAAAGGCCATATATGATAAACCATCAGCTAACATCATATTAAATGGCACAAAACTGAAGGCTTTCCCCCTTAAATCAGGAACAAGACAGGATTGTCCACTCTCTCCACTCTTATTTAATATGGTACTAGAGGTTCTAGCCAGAGCAATCAGACAAGACAAAGAAATAAACGGCATCCATATCGGAAAAGAAGAAGTAAAGGTATCACTTTTTGCAGATGATATGATCCTATACATCGAAAACCCCAAAGAATCCACAAAAAGACTACTAGAAACAATAAGTCAATACAGTAAGGTCGCAGGATACAAAATTAACATACAGAAGTCAATAGCCTTTCTATATGCCAACAATGAAACAATTGAGAACGAACTCAAAAGAATAATCCCCTTCACAATTGCAACAAAAAAAATAAAATACTTAGGAATAAACATAACAAAGAATGTAAAGGACTTATATAATGAAAACTATAAACCATTGTTAAGGGAAATCGAGAAAGATATAATGAGATGGAAGAATATACCTTGTTCTTGGCTAGGAAGAATAAATATAATCAAGATGGCTATATTACCCAAAGCAATATACAAATTTAATGCAATTCCCATCAAACTTCCAATGACGTTTTTTAAAGAAATAGAGCAAAAAATCATCAGATTTATATGGAACTATAAAAACCCCGAATAGCCAAAGTAATCCGAAAGAAAAAGAATGAAGCTGGGTCATTACAATACGTGACTTCAAACTATATTATAGGGCCACGACAATCAAAACAGCATGGTATTGGCAGAAAAATAGACACTCAGACCAATGGAACAGAATAGAAAGTCCAGAAATAAAACCACATATATATAGTCAAATAATTTTTGATAAAGGGGCCAACAACACACAATGGAGAAAAGAAAGCCTCTTCAATAAATGGTGCTGGGAAAACTGGAAAGCCACATGCAAAACAATGAAACTGGACTACAGTCTCTCTCCCTGTACAAAAATTAACTCAAAATGGATCAAAGATCTAAACATAAGACCTGAAACAATTAAGTACATAGAAGAACACATAGGTACTCAACTCATGGACCTGGGTTTTAAAGAGCATTTTATGAATTTGACTCCACAGGCAAGAGAAGTGAAGGCAAAAATTAATGAATGGGACTACATCAGACTAAGACGTTTTTGCTCATCAAGAGAAACTGATAACAAAATAAACAGAAAGCCAACTAAGTGGGACATGATATTTTCAAACAACAGCTCAGATAAGGGCCTAATATCCAAAATACACAAAGAACTCATAAAACTCAACAACAAACAAACAACCAATCCAATAAAAAAATGGGAAGAGGATATGAACAGACACTTCTCCCAGGAAGAAATACAAATGGCCAACAGATATGTGAAAAGATGCTCATCTTCTTTAGCTATTAGAGAAATGCAAATCAAAACGGCAATGAGATACCACCTCACACCTGTTCGATTAGCCATTATTAGCAAGACAGGTAATAGCAAATGTTGGAGAGGCTGTGGAGAAAAAGGAACCCTCATACACTGTTGGTGGGAATGTAAAGTAGTACAACCATTATGGAAGAAAGTATGGTCGTTCCTCAAAAAAACTGAAAATGGAACTACCTTATGACCCAGCAATCCCTCTACTGGGTATATACCCCAAAAACTCAGAAACATTGATACGTAAAGACACATGCAGCCCCATGTTTATTGCAGCATTGTTCACAGTGGCCAGGACATGGAAACAACCAAAAAGCCCGTCAATAGATGACTGGATAAAGAAGATGTGGCACATATACACTATGGAATACTACTCAGCCATAAGAAATGATGACATCGGATCATTTACAGCAAAATGGTGGGATCTTGATAACATGATACGAAGCGAAATAAGTAAATCAGAAAAAAACCAAGAACTGCATTATTCCATACGTAGGTGGGACATAAAAGTGAAACTAAGAGACATTGATAAGAGTGTGGTGGTTACGGGGAGGAGGGGGGAATGGGAGAGGAAAAGGGGGAGGGAGAGGGGCACAAAGAAAACAAGATAGAAGGTGGCAGAGGACAATCTGACTTTGGGTGATGGGTATGCAACATAATTGAACGACAAGATACCCTGGACTTGTTATCTTTGAATATATGTATCCTGATTTATTGATGTCACCCCATTAAAAAAATAAAATTATTAAAAAAAAAAAAAAGAAAATCTGAATACATGTACTAGTCTTGTTCATGTAACTTGCAATTCACTGATTGCTAGTAAAGAGAAGAAACTTTGGATATTTTTAGAATATTTTGTAATGAAAATTTAAATTAAAATCTAAAAATCTCTTTTAGTGAAGTTAGTTAGATTTAAAGTGTGGATAAAAATAATGTTTTCAGAAATGCCTTAAAGTGTAGGCTCTGGTGCAGTGAATAGAGTGTCAACCTGGAATGCTGAGAACCCAGGTTCAAAACCCTGAGTTTGCTGGCTTGAGCGCATGCTAACCTGGCCTGAGCACAGGTCACCAACTTGAGTGTAGGATCATAGATATGACCCCATGGTCACTGGCTTGAGCCCAAGGATGTTGGCTTGAGCAAGGAGTCACTGGCTTGGCTAGAGTGTCTCCACCCCCTGTCAAAGCATATATAAGAAAGCAATCAATGAACAACTAAGGTGCTGCAACTATGAGTTGGGGCTTTCATCTCTCTCCCTTCCTGTTTATCCCTCTTTCTTGTCTGCACGCCCTAAAAAATAATAAAAAATAAATAAACTATACATACTGAATGAGTTCCCATTACTAAACATTTTTTGTGATATAAACTTACATCATTCAAAAAACGTTTTATTTTTTTCTATCTTTTACCTTGCCAAAACACTAGGCAGAGATGTAATGTTAGGGTAATTAGCAAAGTTCAAATTTGTTTCACTATTTTGAAACCCACATAGTAAATATGTTACTTAAGAATTTACTTGCAGACTTCATACCTAGAGCCTGCGTAGTGACCATAAACAATCCTTCATGATCAAAAGATAGAGATATTAGATCTCTTTCAATGACAAGCATAAAGATATATTTAATACTGTGTTATACATTTAATGTTCAGATTCAACATTTTAATAGCTTTTGACGTTATCTAAAGTCCACAGTATTTATGAGTCTTTGGCCAAGGCATTTAATAAGATTTAGGGACATAAATCTATATTATTTGAAAATATATTTAGTTTGACAGTGAAAATTATAATAGAATTTACACACTTAACTTTATGTCAGATTCACTTAACCTGATTGACCTCCCCCACAAGCATGGACAGATAGGCTCGATGCTGTGCATCCCTTTTCTCTACTTAACCGAGGTCATAATTAACCTTTAAGATTAATCTTAAATACCATATTTTTTAAAGATTTACTTTAAAGTCCCAGAGTTTATTAATCACTTCTCTGAGCTTACAAAGCGTTTTGTCCAAGTTCTGGTATAGTACTTGCATGTATTGTAATTTCTTTGATTTCAGTATATGCCTCCTCACCAGACAGTTAACCTTATAGATAAGAAGATATCTGTATTCAAATTTGGCAAATGTATAAATGGAGGAGCAAAGAAGTCTATAGAAACAAACAGATATTAGAAGAAGCACTCCTTCTGTCTGCTAAGAAATGTCTCCCTCAGAAATGAGAGTCACATAAAAGGTTCTCTGACCTTGTTATAGCACCAAGATCAATGACTGATATTTGTCTAAATACTGTATGTTCCTCCTGAATCACCCACTATCTTTAAATCTACACATGCTGATTCTGACTGCCTACTGGTTGAGGCAGCATTCTAATGTATATCTTCGGCTGTATACTGAAATATTTTGTTTGTATGTACAGAAATTCCAGCCTTCCCATACCCTAGGACCCTCATCAAGATCACTGACTGATAGGGCTTTGGAGGCTTGGATTCTTGGAGATTACCTAGTCAGAGAAAGGTTAGTGTGGTTTCCCTTTCCTTTTCTCTCTCTGGGAAAATGATCTAGTCATCTCTGCTAGAAAAAGGATAAAAAGAAGTCTGTTGTATGAATTGAATCCAGAATAATGAAGAGATGAGAAATTTGGCCCACAGAGTTTTAACTTACCCAAGAGTATTCACTCCATCATCCTGAATCCAGGACAATGTATTTTCTGCTACACAAAAGAACATGTATTTAAAACTTACAAGAGTAGGGTAATCTGGGATATTTTTCTTTTTTAATTTATCTATTGCTGTGTAACACATTACCTTGACACTTCATTGCTTAGAACAACTATGGCATTATTTCTCATGATTTTGTCAGTGGATTTGGCAGTTTGTCTTTTGGTTTTGCCTGGGTTCACTCATGCGAACATGTCAGGCATTTAACACTGCTGATGTCTGAGGCACCTCACATCTTCTCCACATGACCTGTCTTCTTTCCATAGCACTGACTGTCTTCCTTAGATATCTCAGAGCAGTGTTCCACAAAGGCAAAAGCAAAACTTACGAAGCCTCTTAGTGCCTCATTTCTGGGAACTCACATGGTGTCGATGTCACTTCTGCCACATGCAATGAGTCAACACAGGTCAAAAGCAAGCTCAGATTTAATGGGAGGGGATATGGATGACATCTCTTAATGAGGGAAGCTATAATATAATGCAGCTATGCTTTCAATCTGTGACAAGATTCTATTACACACTCAGTGGTTTCCAGTATCTAACATCAAATTTATTCTTTCAAGGTCAACAACTACTCATGCACAGAGGTTAAAAAGATATCAGTTACTATCATTGTGCTTAGTGTTTTTCTAGTGTTTCCTTTATTAGCTTGCATGAATAATTTGTTATGACCAAGTCACATTCCGTTATTTTTATAACTCTGGTTATTTTAACACACTTTGAAAAATGGGGTTATGTTAAACATTTGCCTTTTTTTTCTAAATGAACATATTAAATTAATAAAACAAATTTCTAATCATTATCTCAAATGATTGTAAAAAAATGATACAGAGAAGAAAAAAATTCAAAATGATAATGTAAAGCACTTGGAACAGGGTGCCCAATGAGGATTTTCTGTTTTATCATGATTTCCACAAAGAACCAAAGGTAAGGAAAATAGAGCATAACAAAATCATTATTTTGAAGGTCATTTCAAGGGATTGCCAGACCCTCCTAAGGTTTATTATGACATCACTACTCCTGTTATCTTATTCCTAACAATCAAACCAAAAGACCCTGAGAAGGAAGTTTCTAAGTACGGGATTTTTAGAAGCGCTCTTTATAGTATGGTAGCTAGTGTTGTGTTTCAGGTAAGCAAATTTATCAGAGGGTTAGAGGTGGTGAAAGGAAGGCTCCAAAAGAACCAGTGAATGGGGTTATGAGTGCCAAGCAGAAGAGGCTGGCAGGGTGCTCTGTGCTGTGCACACTGCTGATGTGCAAGGCACAACCTTGCCAGGTGTCGCATACTGTTCTAATTGTTTACATATGTTAACTCATTTACTTCTTACAATAATACTGCGAGATTAGTACTATTGCTGTCTACATTTTAAAATGAAGAAACTGAACCATAGGTAAATATGTGGAGATTTTGTGTATTTACTCATCCATCAGACCAAATTTAGGGGACTATGAAGGAAATATAGTTCATTGATGATTATGAACAAATTGAAAAAAATTAAGAAATATTTAAATACAAACTAAAAGATATAATATAAAACAGCAATTAAGTATAATAGACATTAAATTATTAGTATTTAGAAAAATGCATATGCATTTGTAAACAATCATTTTTTCAGAGTTAAAAGTTTTCATTATCAATACCATCCCTGCCAAAAATGGAGGGAAGGTGGAAATTTTCTTGGAGTTTTTGGGCTGGTTGGGCAGGAACATCATGAGACATACATTAGAAGAGTTTAAAAATAAATTAAAATGCACTGACCGCTTTGGGAATAGTTATGAGAGGCCATTTATGAGAGCTATAATAAAAGCATCATTGAATAAGGCTTAGTGAGCACATGTGAGGTCAACACTGTGGTGGAAAATTACAAGAGAAAAAAGACAAAGATGCTTTTGGTGTTTGGAACCTCTGGATGATGCTTTAGAATGTTGATGTTACTGACAGAATGAAGGTAGATGGGCATAAAGAAGATAACGTAAATTTTTAGATATGCCCTATTTGGGATGATAGAATTGCCAGGAGGGAGCTTAATGTAGGTAAGCTGTTAACATCCTCTTAATCATCAGTTATGCAACTACACGAATATACAAATTCAGCTTTCAAAGACATTTATTTAATAAATTGAGAGAAATTCAGTTATCAAGAGAAGTGCACTAATGTAACTAGTGACTGACTGTCAAAAGGGAAGTAATGGATAACACGATTCACCAGGGAAAAAAATTTAGTATGTGCTCTATTCTTGTCATATTTAAAATCCATCTTCAGGCCATAACATGGGTTTATGGTTTATGATAAAAATTGTTTTACATATATTTCATGGAGCCAGTGACCATTCATTTTATAGTGAAATAATTATACAGAAACTTGTAAGATGTGCAGAAAAAGGGAAAAGTGCATTATGGGGAAATAAAGCAAAATTAACATTTTTATTCATACACCAAAAAAATGCTATTAGATTGACTTCTAGGTTTTATTTCATTATTAAATGTTTACTTGTAAATTCCAAGTGTGTATGCACGGCAAAGATGTAGGAAAAGCATGTATTAAGGCCGGGCACTGCTGGAGCTCCAGCACGGGGGAGGACGCCGAAGAGGTGCAGAGCGGCGCAGCACCACGGGGGGTGCCCAGCCCACGCGGGGTCCAGGGCCAGGACCGTCAGCCTAGTGTTTCTCAACCGTTTCACCAGAAGAGGTGGTAGACATCACCAATTACAAATGAGGAAACGGAGGCCCAGAAACCAGAGGTTTGTCCCAGGCATCAGATGCTCCCAGCAGGGCTGGGACTTCACACAACTGTGCTATACGCAGGCAGGACGACCAGCTTGTCCTGATTTAGTTTTCATTGCAGGAGACCTCGAGTGCCCTGTGTGCACTCTGAGACCTGAAACCGCCTGCCACATTCGGGTCCAAAGGAAAAACAACGGCTCTGAGTCATTCGTACACTCAGTGCTGCCCCTGGCCTTCTCTGCTGGAAACAAACCCCCTCAGACATCAGAGCCCTGACTGCCCAGTTGCCTTTCCAGCTCCAGAGACTATTTAATGTAGCTTAGAAACAGAATTTAGGATGATTCACATGGCTCACATGAGAGGCACCAGGAGCAAAGGCCTCCACCCCCAGGCTCCTGAGGCTTCTCCTGGAAGAAACGTGCCTCCCATTCACCGGAGGGGTGCCGCCAAGCACCAGCAGAAGTGGAGATGGTTCACGGGGCCTCATTCAGCTCTGTAGGACCAGACCCACTTAGAGAAAGCCCCCGAGGGGGGAGGACAGTCGTGAACAGAACGCTGTGGTGGACTTGCCAGCCCTGGTGCCCCCTGCCCAGGTCACAGCTGCTATGAACATTAATGTTTCAAGACAAGGGGTGGTCCATCTGTCCAGTGTTCCCAGATACTTTCCTCCCTAGACACATCCCCAGTACAGAACACTGCACATAAATGCCCTACAGATGCCACACTGCAGGGGTCCTCAGGTTACTCCAGTCTCGACACACCACGTTTCCAGTTTACAATGCTCTCTCCCATTAAGGTGTATAAAGTCAAGACGTGGCTTATACGCTTAGCATCGTACTTATTTTTTTATACTCATTTTCTGTCATTTTTTCTGTTACTACAGTACAGTGGACAGTACAGTATATTTATGTCCTTTTCCTTTTTCTGTGGCTTAGTTGTGTTTTTGTGTTCTAGATTATGGTTTTACAACTGTGTTAGGATAGGTAAGTGACTTAGGCCAGGGTGTGTTTTGACTTACACCAAAATTCGGGTTATGTCACTGTCGTAGGAATGGAACTGTGCCATAACCCAAGGACCCCCTGTAACTTATTTTGGAAGAATGAGTGCTGGTATTTAACAGAAAACTGCTGGCATGGGAAAATCAACTTGGGATGGAAACACGTGAGAACAGTGCCCGGGGGGTTGGAAGTATCAGCTGGAGAACCCAGAGCCCCTGGCTGCAAACACTCCGTAGTGGCTCTGCCAGTCGGGGAGTGAGGCCTCCTCCGGGCCAGAGCCCAAGTACCCTTGGGCACCAGCCACTCAGAGACAGAAGGCAGGATATTGCAGATGGAACATCAGTGAGGGGTTCACACAGAGCCCACTGCCCAGTGGGGCCCCTGAGCCTTCATGACCAGCAGTCTCCATAGCCGCACCCTACTGTCTCCCGGGGGCATCTGCTCTCTTCCTGGACCCGGCCCTGCTGGTGGATCCTGTACAGAGTCTACAGAGTCTACTCTTCCTTGCTCTGGGCCTGATGGGCAGGCCCATGGCTCCTCTACTCCCTAATCTCCTCCTCCCTGAGGACTGCCTGGCACTCAGCATCCCTGCAACTCCTGTTTTGAAAAACCTAGCTCATCCCATCTATCAGCAATTAGTGGCTGGCTCAGCTCATCCTTCCAGAACCATCTTCGCCCACCCAAGCTGACTTGCAAAAGCAGGCCAAGATCCTGGAAAGCCATGCGGAGGAAACCAAACCCACCAGAACACAGCTATGGAAGAGACAGCCAGTGCATCCCCCAATAGATGTCCCCTGATGCTTGGAGCCCATCCTAACACACAATGATGGCATGTGAACAGTGTTACCTAGGCTCAGAGGCATCCAGTTTCTTGCAAGAAATCTCAGTGGCTGCCAGGAAGCTGTGCCCTTCCCCAAGGACATAGGGCATAGATAGGCCACAGTGCGGCAGCATGGCTCCCAGGACCTTTCTTAAGATCAGCCAGGGACTCTGAATGCAGATGAGCGTGCAGATGCAGCCGGGAAAGCAAGGGGGCTGGGGTGGCAAGGTGAGGTGTGGGTGAGCGAGCACATGTAAGACACAAACTAACAAAAACATATCATTATGGGGAGACAAAAGCATCCTTGGTACATTCTTTTTGAAAATAAAGTACACAAGTAAAGTAAAGACTACTAAAAGCAGAAGAAAAAAGAGTATCTATTAAGGATATCCTAATTCATAACAGTGGCAGTTTCAGAAGATACTAGACATTACATAGCTTGAAAGTTAAAAAGCTAATTAAGCTAACCTCATTTGTAAAATCTATGTAATTTTTGTTTCAGTTGGGGTAAGTTTCTACACAGGCTGAATATTTTGCTGTTTCTTCATGTCCTGTTTCTTAAAGTTAAATTGATCCAAAGCTACTAAGTTTATTAAGTATTAAAAAGTAGAAATTTAATTACTTCCTGACCCTTTGCCTAGATTGATAGTTCTCCAAATTTCTTTGTTTTTGAGGTCAACTAAATTTTTGGGAATTCTTTAGTAAAACACTTATCCACTGATAAATAACATAAATAGATCGATTGATTAATAGGTTTTAAGTATATTACTTATTCTTCCCTAATCATTTATTTATTATGAACTCTTATTTTTTATATGTTCACTTTACTTTCCTTTTACTGAATTTTTAGTGAATTTTCTAAAAATAGTGTCAAAATAGATAAAATAGGCTTTGGCCAGTAGGCTCAGTGGTATAGTATCAGCCAGAGCATGGAAGTCCTGGGTTCTATTTCCCGTCAGGGCACACAGGAGAAGCGTCCCTCTGCTTCTCCACTCCTCTCCCTCTCCTTCCTCTCTGTCTCTAGCACCTCAGGTGCTAGAATGGCTCTGGTTGCAACAGAGCAACACCTCAGATGGGCAGAGCATTGACCCCTGGTGGGCATGCCAGGTGGATCCTGGTCGGTGCATGTGGGAGTCTGTCTGTCTGCTTCCCCCTGCTTCTCACTTCAGAAAAATACAAAAAAAAAAAAAAAGATAAAATATTTTTTCTCAGCAATATAAAGTAATTAAGAGCATTGGCCTTGTAGATAGAATACCTAGAGTTAAATCTTGGCACCAACATTTAGTTGTATATGTTGGGCAGGTTGCTAGGTTCTCTGAGCTTCAGTTTCTTTATCTGATAAAATGAGATTGTAGAAATTATACGTAGCAAGCCAAGCATAGTACTAATTGGTGGTCATATTTTATGTTGCCATTTTTGCCACTGTTTGGGAAAAGAGAATGTCGTGTCACTAATTTATAGAGTGGGCTGGTTGAAATAGAATTACAAAAAGCATAGCTGTACCTTTTGAGAAGAAGTGAGTAAGGGAGAGAGAGAGAGAGAGAGAGAGAGAGAGAGTGATAACCGAGTAAAGGTTATACTAAGGCAGGCTGGTCATATATAAAAAACAGATTGGTAATAATTACAAAGCTCTAATTACTGAAAATGCTTCCTCATGAATTTAGTGAGTTTTACTAGCAGAGTTAGTCTAGCAGGATCAAATTACCACTTGTGATTTGGTTGAAGGGTGTCATACACATTAAAGGGTTGGACTCAATGACCTTCACAATCCATTTGAACTAAAAAATACTGTGCATTAAATACACATAACCAACTGTTCTACAATGAAATATAATACTTCTGGTCCTCTCTTTTATCACCTATTAGATCAGAGATGCAATCTCCCTTGAGGCAGATTCTCATTCTTTCCTCTTCTGAATCAAGTCAGGAGATAAACCCTCCACTCATAAAAGCAGGAATTAGGTATCATAGCTCCTTTGCCACTTAGCTGGGGGCCTACCCTGATGACTACCTTGTGAATCTGGCTGTAGCAAAATGATAAATCTAGTGGCTAGGCATTATTTTTTCTTGGTGATGAAACTAGAAATTAACTTCTACCTTTTCTCTTGTCCCTCATATTAAATACATTGAAAATGATTAGTGAGTTCAGAATGTTGTTTTAGTTAGTTGGTTCAATACACTTTACAAATATTTCTTTATACAGTTCTCCAATTCAGTAACATTAAATATTAAATAAATATGTTATCTTCTACCACAAACTCAATGTGAAGGAACTAGAGACTCATTTATACCAATGACACCTGACCAGTTGGGCACAGATCTTTCTCAGCGTCTATGTATTCTTGCGTGAGGGCTGACGCCCACTTTGTAGCCATCACTTCTTACTCTGTTCTTCTATCTTCAGTCTTAGAGCATTTCAAATGACTGTTTGTCATCCCATTAATTTGCAAGCTGATTTACATGCCCCGTGTCTTTGGGAAATGCCATAACATTTCTAAGCTGTTTCACTTGACAAATTGTCTCACAGTAGGAAAGCTACATCAATCATTCTTTTATGATATAAATTTGCATAGAAAGGAGATGTCCCATGTCAGTCCTTTGAAAGCTGTGTGGTTCACCTCCCTTCATTAATGGAGCAATTTTAAGCAAATTTTAAAGAATTGTTATTTTGCTGTCTTTTTATTTTGTCTTATTTTTATAAAATTTTAGGCCCTGGTTGGTTGACTCAGTGTTTGAATGTTGGCCTGACATGTGGAAGTCCTAGGTTTAATTCCCAATCAGGGCACACAGGATAAGTGGCTATCTGCTTTTCCACCACTTCCTCTTTCTCTTTCTCTTCTCCTCCTGCAGCCATAACTCAAATGATTTTAGCAAGTTGGCCCTGGGTTCTGAGGATGGCTTCGTGGCCTTGTCTCAGGTGCTAAGATGGCTCGGTTGGTCAAACAATGGAGCAGCAGCCCCAGAGGAGCAGAACATCCCAGGAAGGGACTTGCCAGGTGGATCCCAGCCGGGGAGCATTCAGAGACATGTTTGTCTTCCTCCCTACCTCTCAATAATAATAAAAAAGAATTTTAATTCATGTTGTGTAAGCATACATAAAAGTATATTAGAGGGATTTCAGGTTTTACAAAAAAAATACAGAGTGGTGCAAAAGTAGATTTATAGTTGTTCATATGGAAAATAATAGAATAGTTAATAAATAATAATACAAGATTAAACTCTGTTTTGCATACTCACAACTGTAAACCTATTTTTGCCCACCCTGATAATTGTCATTTTTAGAATTCACCAACATTATTTATTTTGTCCACATTGGCAGAAAATAATTACTTTACTTCTTCCCTACCTTTTAGGGTATGTGTTAGAACTAATGAACTGGGTACAAGAACATAGATATTCTGTATGTTGAGCTTACTAGCTGCCTACTATCAGCCTCTACAACTGCTTTATAGCATTTAATCTTCCTTAGAATTGGATATTTCTGTTGCCCTTTTTATGAAAGAGAAATGGAAAGATTAAAGAAATGTTGTTACCCTCCTGATGTAGCACTTTTAGGATCTGAGCTTAACTCTTCTGTCTACAGATTCAGGTTTCTTCCAAATACTGAAATAATAGGATTCATTGAAAACTTCCAAATAAGGTACATTATGATCAAAGTAATATTTTCTCATAACACTTCTTCTGTACATGTTTTTGCCCTATTCATATCCCTTGCTTAATTATCTTAATAAAGTTTTAGATCTTATTCTATATTGCCATTGTCTTTTTAAATTGGAAACAGCCATTAAAATAACAATTTACAGCAAATTAAAATTTATAGTAAAATGGAAAACCCCAAACCCTAAAACAATCAGATTTACATGGCTTCTTAGTGTAAGAAATTTTACTTTTACCTAGAAAAGTAAAATTTTTATAAGGTGGGACTTTACATTTTATTATTATTATTGATTTTGTTTTGTTTTGTTTTGTTTTGAGAGAGAGAGAGAACAGGAAGGGAGATGAGAAGCATCAACTCATATTTGTGTCACTTTTAGTTGTTCATTGATTGCTTCTCATATGTGCCTTAACCAGGGGACTCAAGTTGAGCCAGTGACCCCTTGCTAAAGCCAGCAACCTTAGATCAAGCCAGCGATCTTGGGGTCATATTGATGGTCCCGCTCAAGCTGGCCAGCCTGTGCTTAAGCTGGATGAGCCCATGCTCAAGCCAGTGACCTCAGAGTTTTGAACCTGGAACTGTAGTATCCCAGGTCAATGCTCTATCCACTACACCACCATCAGTCAAGGAAGGTGAACCTTTAGAGGAAAATAATGGTCATTTTATAGCTCATAATTAAAATTTAACTTTATGTTTCCATCAGCATTAAAATAATTTTTCCCTATATTTGATGAATATTTAAAGAATTATTATTTCATTCCTACATTCATATAAATGTGCAATTGAGTCTGATAAGAGGCTGAAAAATAAAAGCTCAAGGTAATAGGTCTTTAAAGGCTAAGGGAGTTAGGTTGTGCCTGGAATAGAGAAATTAACCAAATTGGCACAAGAGAAACCAAGACAAATGCCACTTGCTGAGAACAACGTGGTTATTAAGTGATGACTTAGATGATAAATGCTACATTTTTATGGCTCTAAGATACCATCAACCTTTTTCAGAAGTCATGTGTCACAATTTTTGAAATGTTAAAATATGCAACTTGGGGAGAGGGAGAGAAATCCTGTTCTTAAAAAACCTACGTGCCTTTAAAAAGATTGTAGTAGATACTGTAAAATTTAGACTAGAAATCATTTTTCAGCCCCCTATTAAGTTTGTAAATACCCAGGTTCTACTTTAAACCTGTATCCCCTTTAGAATTAATGTATAAAGTGATTCCTACTGTTTACTGAAACCTGACTGGTTAAGTGCTTGGTAGTATATATGTTTTCTAGCAGCAGATAATGTTGAGTTGCTTTTTGATGAAAATAGTACACTGAAAGTCTACAGCATAAGATAGTTAACAGGTTTCTTAAATTATTTTATGTGGTCACCTGAAATGAAGTACCTACTAGAAAGAAAACTTTGATGAAGCAAGTGGCTATTGCAACAGATCATCAGGGTAGCAGTAATGATTACTAGTGCTGTGTGGTGGGCCAGCAACTGAGACATTAAGAAAAATGAACTTGATGTAATAATAGATAGGGGTGGAAAGGAAAGCAAAGAGCCAAGAATAAATTCTAGGTTTCTTGTATTTAAGAATTGGTACACTGATGTTGTTAGTAATAAATGCAGTTAAGAAATGACTGAATCAATAATAATAAAAATAAATAAATAAATAAATAAATAAAAGACAGTGGTCTTAATAATTTTTGAAATTATCTGTTACACTGCACTAAAACATTAAACATACAGCTTTTGTATCTTTAGGGCTGGGAAACATTTCATGGTAAATTAGCATGCAAACAATTAAAACTGTCTCTTCTTTTTAAATAGTTGGTCCCAACAGGCAAGTGTGTTTACATATGCAATAAATGGACTCTCTCATTATATCATTGCCTATAAAGAACCAAGTCAAGTTTTATTAGAGACAGAACACAAAAGAGTTCTATATGTGCCAATGTCATATCCAACTATTAAAAAGACCAGTGGGTGTAGGAATTATGATTATTTAATGTGATATAACATATCTAATATAAACAAAATCCATTTACTCATTAATTATCAGAGAACAGATTTGGCAACCTGACTCCACACCATAGCAAGATTCTGAATCAATACAATTTAATTAGAATTAATTCTGATGAAAAAGTAGTCAATAAATAAGTAGGCATTAAATGTTAGTGAAGAGTAGAGGTAGAGTAGACTAGAGACATTCATATTCCTTGTTCTGTAATATCATGTCCATTATTTTGTTAATCTAAAAAATATTCTTTCATAAAAAACTGTAATTAAATTGTGATGTGTTAGAGAAAAATAATATGGTATGTTTTGGAGAGAGTGTATTATTTACCAGGAAAAGAAATCAATGACTCATAGTATTACTGGTGGAAAAACTGGAATCTGAGATTTTATTGTACTTACTGCTTGTTCACAGCCTAAAATCTCCCTGGAATTTATAAAATGAGGAAAAGGGCATGTCTTTGCATATGTAGGTGAATTGTAGATATTGCTCTGAAATGAGAATTCAAGACAGACCCAAGAAATTTTCCTGTGAATAAGGTAGATATTTTTCCAAAGAAAGAGAATGTGTTCTATTGGACATTGTTATTTGAAGTGTTGGATGCACTGGTAGATCAAAAAAAAGGGAGAATTCATACTGTCCACTCTTCTTATAAAGGCCCTTAATCTTAAATCTTTTACCCTTGTGTGGTTCTAGGAAAAGTTTAAGTTAACTAGAATTTCTGCCTAGTTCTTCCTATATTTTAGTTCTCTTCTAGTATTAGTAATGAATTTGAATTTCATCCAGTTATTGGTCTTGTGAAAATTGATATGATAAAATGACTCATTTATGCTCCATCCAGTTTCCTTCAGGACTTAATGAAAGAAGGGATGTTTACCTAGTCAGTGATCAAGAAGACTAATGGCTATTATTAGTGGTGAGGAAGACATTACAACCTAGAAAGTATCAGAGGAAAAATATGTAAGAGAGAGAGAAAAATGAAAATTTTTAGTTGGTTGATAGGTTAGAGAAGACCATACTTAGAAGGGGAATGATAGATATTAGGATGACACATTAAATAAACATTCTTCTGAACCAGGCCAGGTGCTTAGTGCTATGAATACAAAGAAAAAGAAAAGTCCTATCTTCAAAGACTTTGCAGTTTGTTAGGAAAGTGAATAATATAAACAATGATTAAAATGGAGCATTGCCTGACCAGGTGGTGGTGCAGTGGATAGAGTGTCGACCTGGAATGCTAAGGACCCACGTTTGAAACCCTAAGGTTGCCAGCTTAAGTGCGGACTCATCTGGCTTGAGCACGGCTTAGTTTGAGCACCCTGGTTAAGGCACATATGAGAAAGTAATCAATGAACAACTAAAATAACATAACTATGAGTTAATGCTTCTCATCACTCTCCCTTTCTGTCCCTGTCTATCTCTCTATATCAAAATAAGTAGATAAATAAATAAAACGGAGTGTTGTAAGTGTGAAGAAGGTGGGATGCACAGAGGGCTGTAAGATCTCATAGGATGGGATACTGAACACAGGGTGGGCAGGAGTAAAAGAAGGAGGTTTGAAGATAATCTAAAACCTGAGCAACTTTTAAAATAACATACTCTACAAAACCTTATAATTTGTAAAAGCATTCCCCTTTCTTATTGACAAGAAGAATATTAAAATTGTGAAGGAATCTATGTAAACAGGGAATTGATACTTGAGAATGATGTTGTTATTCCAAACAATACCTGAATTATGTTATTAGTTAATTCTTAGTTCCTCAACCATTTTTTTTCCCCAATTTGTACCTGATGCAATGTCTAAACAGTGGCCAACCAGCCAATATCTCATAACTGATATTCTCATCTTTTTGGAAGGCATCTGAATTCTTCCTCAGGTGGTATATGAATGTCATAAGCTTATACACTTTTGTGTGGGCAAATAAATTCTGAATATTTCTTTTGGCTTCAGATCTTAATATCATCTTGCTCAAAATTAGACTTTACCTCCACATTTATTTTTTATTTTGTAATGCAGCTCTTAATTGAATTGTCATTATTTTCTCAATTATTCCAGTAAAAACCCTTATATTGAAATTATTTCTCTCCTTACCCTTCAAATACCTTGTACCATGTAAGATTCTTTCTTAAATCTCCTTTCAACCTTATCTTTATCTTAATTCTCAATACCCTTGATTTACTTTAGGTCCTTAATATCTTTTGCTTAAAAAATTGAAATAATTGATTAGTATCTCTGACATCATTTACTTCTACTAATAAACCATCTTCTCCTCTTTCATAAAAGTAGTTTAATAAAAGTCAAAATGCTCTTCTGTCTCTTTCTTGAAATCCTTCATCATCTCCCACTTACTTGCCTATTTAACAAGAATTAAGTTCCTTAGCAACTCACCCCAGGTCTGGGTCCTACATAAAGTAGCTACTGCATTCCCTTTCTAACTTAAAACATGCTGGCCCCCACTATGGTTATGCTCTATCAAATGTAAAATATGTACTACTCCCTTCTTTTCCTTGTGCATACACTCTGACAGGGAGTTTCTATTTCTAACCTTGGTTTGGATTACCATTTCTATGTTGATGACTCCCAATCTGTATCTTTCTCCTATACCTATTTCCTAGACTCTAGACAAGGATTTCCAACTCAAATACTTATTTCTGCTAATGTGCACCACAGATATCTCAAATTCAACATTGCTACAAACTGGACTTATAATCTTCTTCCACAAATTCACAGCATATAGCATTTTAAAAGATTTGTAGTTATTTTAGGGAAATCCACATGTTCTGATGGCAATACTTTATTTTCTACATGTGAAAATGGGCCCAGGAAAGCTTCTCTGTCATGATGCTTGGTATTTAAAAAACCCTAGTTCTAACTAATTTAATGAAAAGGACATGAATTGCATCCTACAACTGAAAGGTCAATGTAAATCACATGAGGCTCAAACAATTATTTTTCATATGTTTCTCCTCTTCTCTTTCTACCATTCAGTTTAGTTTTTCTGCATTGCCTTCTTTGTCAGACAAGTATGCACCCTTTGTGGGGGAGGTGTAACATAGGTGCCAGATGCTTTAGATTTGTATCCTTTCCTTCTGCAGCTGTCAGCTTAAAATAGAGGTTTTCTTTCCCAGTGGTTAAAGAAAAATTTCCAGTGGAAAATATTGAATATATACTTCTGTCTCATTTTGATCCTAGGGATCGGTTATATTAAGATATATGTTACCCCAGAAGCCAGAACATGGAATGCTAGTTAAATCACATGCATTAAATATTTGAAGTCATTTAAGAGGTGCGGTGGGGAATTATGACACTGTTACCAGCAGGAGAAATGGATGCTAAGTAGGCTAAAGCAATAGCTATTTCCTGAGGTTACTTAGCAAATAAATAGCCTGGCAAGGACAAAAACTTAGGCCATTTAGTTCCTGCACTATGCTTTTTTCCCCCACTTTTAAAAAAAAATTTATATTTCTGAAGTGAGAAGCAGGGAGGCAGAGAGATAGACTCCTGCATGTACCCGACTAGGATCCACCCAGCATGCCCACCAGAGTCATTTTTCTGTGGCAACCAGAGCCACAGAGCCAGTCTAGCACCTGAGGTGGAAGCCATGGAGCCATCCTCACTATCCAGGCAACTTTGCTCCAATGGAGCCTTGGCTGCAGGAAGGGAAGAGAGAGATAGAGAGAAAGAAGAGGGGAGAAGGGTGGAGAAACAGATGGGTATTTCTCCTGTGTACCCTGGCTAAGAATTAAAGCCGGGACTTCCACACACTGGGACGACTCTCTACCACTGAGCCAACCACCCAGAGCCTCCTGCACTATGCTTTTTATCCTCTACAACAGGGGTTGGGAACCTATGGCTCGTGAGCCAGATGTGGCTTTTTTGATGGCTGCATTTTGCTTGCAGAAAAATCTTTAATAAAAAATAATAATGTTAAAAATATAAAACATTCTCATGTATTACAATTTATTCATTTCCTACTGTTTGTGTTCATAATTGCGGGTAGCTGGAGCCAATCACAGCTGTCCTCTGGGACAACACCAAATTTTTATTGGATAATGCGTAACGTACACAGGTTGTTTGTATGGCTTTCACAGAATTACATTTTAAAATATGTGGTGTTCATGGCTCTCTCAGCCAAAAAGTTTCCCGACCCCTGCTCTACAACAAATATTGTCAGCTATAGCTATAACTTAGCAACTCGAGACATGGAGAGATGTAAGACACAGGACCTCTGTTTCTAGGGAACTACAAATCTTAGATTAAATCAGTTGTTCACAACCATTTCATCATCCAGAATTTATAGTAGTCCCTCTTATCCATAGGAGATATGTTCTAAGACCCCCAGTGTATTCCTGAAACCTCAAATAATACTAAAATTTATGTAGATTGTGTCTTTTCCTATACATACATACTTACAATAAAATTTAACTTATAAAATAGGGCAGAGTCAGAGATAAACAATAACTAATAATAAATAGAACAATTATAACAACATATTATAATAAAAGTTATTTGAATGTGGTCTCTCTCTTGTCGCTTTTATTTTTTTCTTAGCCAGGGAGACAGAGACAGAGAGAAGGACAGACAAGGACAGACAGGCAGGAAGGGAGTGAGATGAGAAGCATCAATTCTTCGTTGCAGCTCTTTAGTTGTCCATTGATTGCTTTCTCATACATGCTTGACCAGGGGACTACAGCAGAGCCAGTGACCCATTGCTCAAGCAAGCAACCTTGGGCTCATACCAGCGACATTGAGCTTCAAGCCAGTAATGTTTGGGCTCAAGCCAGCAACCATGGGGTTATGTCTATTATCCACACTAAACCAGAGACCCCACACTCAAGCTGGTGAGCCCACATTCAAGAAGGCCACCTCTGGGTTTCAAACCTGGGTCCTCTGTGTCCCAGGCTGACACTCTTTCCACTGTACCACTACCTGGTCATGCTCTCTGGTCATTCTTTCACCAATAAATAAAGTGCCTTTTCATGTTAACTAAGTACTTATCATACATTGTGACATACTTTTGTAGTTTGAAGTGCAACAGCAAAACTAACAAAAAATTTTTTTCCGAGACCTGAAGATGGCAGCAGAGTAGCCGGACACACAGACGCCCAGCTCTCACCACGAAACTGGAATTCAAATCAATTTAAGAAAAATCAACGTGAAAAACCAACTCTGGACTAAAAGAACAGCTCTCAATAACCAAGGAGCAAAGAAAAAGCCACAACAAACATGGTAGGGAGCTCCTGCATCTCCCCTGCTTACAGGAACAGAGGTGTGGGATGAGGCTGAGAGCCCAGAGGGGATCTCACTCCAGGGAAAAGAGCAGAAAATACTGCTCACAGGCACTTGCCTGGCGACCAGGGAACAAGGTGTGTTGAAAAGTCCAGCTTATCTCCCAAATGGAAAGGAGAGAGAGAGGGACAGACTGAGAGGAGCTAAGGAATGCAGGAGACAACCTTAAAAAGCTGACTCATCAGTGCTGGAGGCAGCCATAGCTGGGGGAGGGACTGACTCTTCCACAAAACAATACTGAATTGCTTCCTGATCAGAGATCTCCAGACATCTCTCCAGCTCCAATCAGTGCAACAAGACACAGCTGAAAACAAGAAGTGGGGAGGAGGGGCAGTAACTCAGGTCTCCATGGAGATCTGAGATACACCTACCCCTATTGAAGCTGAGAAAACACCCTGCCCCCAGAGAGATTAGTTGGTGGAAGAGGCCTTCAGAGTCTCAGGTTACACCCATCGCATTCCTGGATACCGTTTCAAATAAGCCCCCTGCTGAGATCAGTAAACAAGACTATCACCTGTTAAGAAAACAAACAAATCAAGACTTCAAAGCTGCCCAAATCCAAAAGTGGATTACAAATAATAGCTGATACCAACCCAAGAAGACCTAGAAATAACACAACTGAAAACTGGAGGCAGACAACACCAAGCCTAGTCTCAACCAACTCTACAAACAAAACACCCAAACACAGACAATGAGAAGACAAAAAAGTGCAATCCAAATGAAACCACAAGAGAACCCTTCAGGAGATGAACTGAGTGATATGGAAATAATCAAACTTCCAGATATGGAGTTCAAAATAATGATTGTAAGGATGCTTAGGGATCTTAGAAAACAATGGATGGTCATTATGAACACCTAACTAAAGAAATAGCAAGTATAAAAAAAATCAATCGGAGATGACAAATACAATATCAGAAATAAAGACCACAATGGAAGAAATTAAAAACAGGATAGATGGAGCTGAAGATCGAATCAGTGAATTGCAGGACAACTGGAATGAAGGCATGAAAGCAGAGAAGAAAAAAAAATGACTCAAAAAGACTGAGGAAACTCTTAGAGAGCTCTGTGACAACATGAAGAGAAATAACATCCACATCACAGGGGTTCCTGAAGAAGAAAAAGAACAAGGGATAGAGACTTTGTTCAATCATATCATAGCTGAAAACTTCCCTAAATTAATGCAGGAGAAACTCTCACAAGTTCAAGAAGCACAGAGGACTCCATTAAAGAGAAACCCAAAGAAACCTACACCAATACACATCATAATTAAAATACCAAAGCTAAGCAATAAAGAGAAAATATGAAAAGCTGCAAGAGAAAAAAAAGCTATCACCTACAAAGGAGCCCCCATAAGGATGACATCCGACTTCTCAAAGAAACACGTGAGGCCAGAAAAGAATGGCAAGAAATATTCAAAGTAATGCAAAACAAGAATCTACAATCAAGACTCCTTTAACCAGCAAGGCTATCGTTTAAAATCAAAGGAGAAATAAAAAGCTTCCCAGAAAAAAAAACAGCTCAAAGAATTCATTACAACCAAACCAATGCTGCAGGAAATGTTACAGGGTCTGTTGTAAACAGATCAAAGTAGGAAAAGAATATAGCAAAAAAGAAATACAGCTTTAAAGAATAAAATGGCAATAAACAACTACATATTAATAATAACCATAAATGTAAATGGATTAAATGATCCAATCAAAAGACATAGGGTAGTTGCGTGGATAAGAAAACAGGACCCGAACATATGGTGTCAACAAGAGACACATCTTAGAACAAAAGATACATATAGATTGAAGGTAAAAGGATGAAAAAAAAATTTAATGCAAATGGAAATGAAAAAAAAGCTGGGGTAGCAATACTTATATCATACAAATTGAACTTTAAAACAAAGGATATACTAAGAAATAAAGAAGGCCACTATATATTGATAAAGGGAGTAATCCAACAGGAAGACATAACTATTATAAATATCTATGCACCTAATATAGGATCACCTAAATATATAAAGCAGACTTTGATGGAGTTAAGGGGTGAGATCAACAGCAATACTATAATAGAAGGGGATTTCAATACCCCACTAACATCACTAGATAGATCCTCAAGAAAGAAAATTAACAAAGAAAAAGCAGACTTATTGGACACACTAGATCAACTCGATTTAATAGATATCTTCAGAAGCTTTCACCCTAAACCAACAGAATATACATTCTTTTCAAGTGCTCATGGTATATTCTCTAGGATAGGCCACATGTTAGGGCACAAAAGTGGTCTCAACAAATTTAAGAAGATTGAAATCATATCAAGCATTTTCTCCAATCACAATGGAATGAACCGAGAAATGAACCACAACAGAAAAGTTCAAAAATTCTCAAACACATGGAAACTAAATAGCAGGTTGTTAAATAATGAATGGATTAAGAATGAGATCAAAGAAGAAATAAAAAAATTCCTAGAAATAAATGACAATGAGCATACAACAACTCAAAATTTATGGGACACAGCAAAAGCAGTACTGAGAGGGAAGTTCATAGCATCACAGGCACACTATAAGAAGCTAGAAAAAGCTCAAATAAACAACTTAACCCTGCATCTAAAAGAATTAGAAAAAGAACAGCAAGTAAAGCCCAATTGTAATAAAAGAAAGGAAATAATAAAGATCAGAGCAGAAATAAATGACATAGAGGCTAAAGAAAGAATATAGAGGATCAGTGAAACTAGGAGCTGATTCTTTGAAAAGGTAAACAAGATTGATAAGCCTCTAACTAGACTCACCAAGAAAAAGAGAGAGAGGACTCAAATAAATAAAATTAGAATTGAGAGTGGAAAAAAAACAACTGACACAACAGAAATACAAAATATTATAAGAAAATACTGTGAAGAACTGTATGCCAAAAAACTAGACAACCTAGATGAAATGCACAAATTCTTTGAAATATACAATCTTCCAAAAATCAATCTGAAAGAATCAGAAAATGTAAACAGATGGATTACTCCAAATGAGATCGAAACAGTTACCAAAAAACTCCCAACAAAGAAAAGTTCAGGGCCTGATGCCTTCACGACTGAATTCTACCAAATATTCAAAGAAGAACTAACTCCTATCCTTCTCAAACTATTTCAAAAAATTCAAGAGGAAGGCTTTCAAGCTCCTTTTATGAGGTGAGCATAATTCTGATTCCAAAACCAGGCAAAGACAACACAAAGAAAGAAAATTATAGGCCAATATTTCTGATGAATATAGATGCTAAAATCCTCAACAAAATATTAGCAAACTGGATCCAACAATATATGGAAAAAATCATACACCATGATCAAGTGGGATTTATTCTGGGGAGGCAAGGCTGGTACAATATCCGTGAATCAATCAATGTGATTCATCACATAAACAAAAAGAAGGAGAAAAACCATATGATAATTTCAATAGATGCAGAAAAAGCATTTGATAAAATTCAGCACCCATTCATGATCAAAACTCTCAGCAAAGTGGGAATACAGGGAACATACCTCAACATGATAAAAGCCATCTATGAGAAACCCACAGCCAACATCAAATGCAATGGGCAAAAATTAAAAGCAATATCCTTAAGATCAGGAACAAGGCAGGGGTGCCCCCTCTCACCACTCTCATTTAACATAGTCTTGGAAGTCCTGGCCACAGCAATCAGACAAGAAGAAGAAATAAAAGGCATTCAAGTTGGTAAAACAGCCTGGTCTGGGCATAAGAACAGGCATATAGATCAATGAAACAGAACAGAGAACCCAGAAATAAACCCACAGCTCTATGGACAACTGATATTTGACAAAGGAGGTAAGGAAATACAATGGAGTAAAGACAGCTTCTTCAACAAATGGTGTTGGGAAAATTGGACAGCTACCTGCAAAAAAATGAAACTAGATCACCAGCTTACAACACTCACAAAAATAAACTCAAAATGGATAAAAGACTTAAATGTAGGCTGTGAAACCATAAGCATCTTAGAAGAAAACATAGGCAGTAAGCTCTCCGACATCTCTCGGAGCAATATATTTGCTGTTTTATCTCCACGGGGAAGTAAAATAAAAGACAGGAAAGCAAATGGGACTATATCAAACTAAAAAGATTTTGCACAGCTAAAGACAATAACAACAGAATATAAAGACAAACTACACAATGGGAGGACATATTTGACAATACATCTGATAAGGGGTTAATAACCAAAATTTATAAAGGTCTTGTAAATCTCAATACCAGGAAAACAAACAATCCAATCAAAAAATGGGAGACAGAAATGAATAGACACTTCTCCAAAGAGGACATACAGATGGCCAATAGGCATATGAAAAAATGCTCAACATCACTAATCATTAGAGAAATGCAAATGAAAACCACAATGAGATATCACCTCACACCAGCCAGAATGGCGCTCATCTACAAAACAACACAGAGTAAGTGCTGGCGAGGATGTGGAGAAAAGGAAACCCTCCTGCACTGCTGGTGGGAATGCAGACTGGTGCAGCCCCTGTGGAAAACAGTATGGAGATTACTCAAAAAACTGATAATTGAACTGCCTTTTGACCCAGCTATCCCACTTTTAGGAATATACCCCAAGAACATCATAGAACTGCTCCAAAAGGAGAAATGCACCCTCATGTTTGTGGCAGCATTATTCACAATAGCGAAGATCTGGAAACAGCCCAATTGTCCGTCAGAGGGCGAGTGGATTAAAAAGCTTTGGTACATATATACTATGGAATACTACTCAGCCATAAGAAATGATGACATCGGATCATTTACAATAACATGGATGGACCTTGATAACATTATACCGAGTGAAATAAGTAAATTAGAAAAAACTAAGAAGTATATGAATCTATACATAGATGGGACATAAAAATGAGACTCAGCGACATGAACAAGAATGTGATGGCAACGGAGTGGGGGCTACTGGAGGGGGGAGGGGGCAAGGAAGGAGAGATGGGGTGGGGGAGGGGAGGGGAGGGGCACAAAGAAAACCAGATAGAAGGTGACAGAAGACAATTTGACTTTGGGGGAGGGTTATACAGCACAATCAAATGTCAAAATAATCTGGAGATATTTTCTCTCAACATATGTACCCTGATTTATCAATGTCACTGCATTAAATTTAATAAAAAAAGTTTTCAATAAATATCAAAAAAAATATTGATGAAAAAGAGAATTTTCCCTTCTTCAGTTTCACAGAAGTGGATTCTTTGTTACTGTAGATCTTGCCAATCTTAGCACGCAATTATTTTTTTTCTTTCTTTACTAACTTGAGAACTTTTATTCTTTTACATAGAGGAAACACCTATGACTTATTTTTGGCATATACAAATTCCTAACATCACTTCTCTTGCACTTTGGAGCCATTATTAAGTAATATGGATTATTTGAACAAAGCACTGTAACACTACAACAATCTATCTGAAAGCCAAAATAGCTACTAAGTGGCTAATGCGCGGGTAGCTTATGTATGCTAGACAATGGGATGATTTATATCCTGGTATAATAGAATGGGATGGCACAAAATTTTATTACTCTACTTAGAATGTTATGCAACTTATAATTTATGAATTAATTATGTCTGGAATTTTTCAGTTTATATTTTCAGACCACAGGTCTGATTGACCACAGGTAAATGAAACCATAGAAAAAGAAACTGTGGATATGGGTGAATTATTATATACTATTTTCTCTCAAGAAAGCTATGGTTTTAAAATTCTTATAAATGGCAATTATTATCTACAATTAATTTTTTATATTTAGTTGATATATTACATTATTTTATCATCCAAAAAGTTTACTCATCTAGAATTAACTGTTTACAGCAAATAACAGTGAAGATTGGTGATCTGGTTACTTTCTGCATACCCCCTCTCATTTCTGAGGTAGGGCCTGGCTTCATGTTTCTTCTGTACCTCCTAAGTTTGTCTTTTATGCTGAAAAAATATTTTTTCTTTTAACCTTCACATAAAAATTTCTATCCCTCAAAACAGCTAGTTGTTCATTAGAGTGTGGTAAGAGGAACTAGTTTACAATGACGTGCTGTTGATCTTTGGGGCTGCTCAAAAATTCTCTCCTCCTTACCCTTCTGGGTAGGATTGCACCTTCCCACCATCTTGGAGTTGAGCATGGCCACATGTCATGGTCCAGCCACGACAAGTCTATTATAGGGTCTTTGAATGGGAAAAGGCATGGAATTGAAATAAATTATAGGCATGGACTTAAAGATTATATATATATAATAATATATATATACACATATATATATATATTAAAGATAATATATATATTAAAGATTATACACACACACACACACACACAGATGGGTTCAGGAGGATGCCATGGCACACAGTCTCTACTGTTCCTTAGCTGAAATGTGTCTGCTCACAGAAACACATCCACCTTTATTCATAAAAAAAAAATGTGGTCAATCAGCAATTCAATTAAATTTCCAAGGCAACTCAAAGACAACCTTCACCATGCCATCCAAATCTACTTTACACTAATAAGAAACTAGCTTCCAGCATCCTCGGAGAACATGGGTGAGACAAATGAGAATCAGATGTAGCTCTTTGTTCACTAGGAAAATGAGGTGGGGTTTAGGCCCAGCAGCTCTGTCCAGATTGCAAAAATACCCTGTTTATTTATTCAGTCCCTAACATATCCCCCTTTTTATTGTTGCTCTTATTTTATTTAAAACTTTAATTTGTGTGCTGTGATTTATACTCATCTAAATTCCCATGTTCCAATTAGGAGGCAGACTGGAAAAATATAAAATAAACATTGAAATTGCCAATGCTAACAGATACTATACCAAGTGTCCTAATACAATTAAGTGATTAAAGTTTATTAGATTATCAAGCAAAGTCTTAACTAATACAACAGGATCTATAATAAAATTCTTACAGTATTAAATGTCTTTAACATGTTAATGTAATTTCACCAAGTCCATGTTGACACCATCATCACTTCATATTATTTGTAAACGTAACCTAACCCCACTTCACTCTGAGAACTGTCCCAAGGAGCAGGAGTCACACACATTCAGGAAATGTCCACAAGGCACTGGAGTTATGGTCACATTTCCACACTTTGCAGCTAAAATCCAAGTCCCAGTGACCACTGCTTCTAGCTGATAATGATTGAGATAGACTGGTAAAGGCATCTGCAGCACATATGGAGATAAAGCTTCCATTTTTTCAAACTGGAGAGATAAACCCAGGGTGCCTTTCCCTGGAGCTCTGCAACCATGGTGTGGTGAAGAGAAGCTTGAGATATACTTCTGGGTGGAAGAGGTATATTTGTCTAAATTAGAAGCAGTTTTCAGCCTAAAATAGGCATTAAGACAGGAGGAATAAAGGAAACACTATATATTAAACAAAGGAGTAGAAAATAAAGAATATCAATATCCACAGAGGTCTTCAAGAGATGAATAGAAATCCAAATATTCAGGCAAGGCATAGTAAGTGGCCCTCGTGTCCACAAGAAATAAGATCAGTTTACCTGCTACTTGGAAGAAATAACCCAGGCTTGTCCACAGTGACATGAGATGGGGCTGACAACCATGAGCACCTTTAGCATTCAGTGACAAGTCCCAGCAGGCTTGGCAAGGTCACAGGTGGCTGGAGCAGGACTGGAAGAGACTGAATCCTCCCTTAGAGGAGTGAAGGGTCAGCTAACCTTCCAGTGTCCCTTTTTTCCACAGCAAAAGTATGTCCCTAGTAGGAACAGAGAAGCCTGGCAGGCTTTAGATCAATGACCTTTCTTTCCACTCTTGAAGCAGTGCCCGGATGAGTCTTATGAGGCCCCTGTGGGGCATTGCAGCCTTTAAGGGTGTATGCCAAGAGCTGGTAATTTTCCTGATCTCGTTTGGGCTTCATCTGCTATGTTTTTTCCTCTTGGTCATTACAGACCTAAAAGCCATACTCAGAAGATCTCACTGAGGGTTTTGAGAGTCCACATCCACCTATATAAACTTTTTCTATATATCTAGAACTATTTAGGAAAGACAAAACAGTGTTACTAGCTGGATCAAATAAAAGAGGGTAGAAGTTTGCAAAATAAAGAGGTTTGTCATCTCCTGTATATCAGCATACAAAAGAAAAAAAAAATTTAAGTAAATAGATTTGCAGGAGTTCCAGAATATGACCAAAATATAGTAAATACATTTTCAAGTAATATTCCCATGCTTTTCAAAACATTTCTACCCCATTAATTAACAGGCAATTTAAATAATAAAAAAAATTTATAACTTTGTTAAAAAAATCCACCTTGCTTCAAGCTTTGCAGCTGTAGCAACTTTAGCTTGGAGTAGTTTGGCCAAATTAGGAAGTCTTTAGAACAGTGGTTCTCAACATGTGGGTTGTGATCCCGGCGGGGGTCAAATGACCAAAACACAGGGGTCGCCTAAAGCCATCAGAAAATACATATTTATTATACAATATATTTTTAAATAAAATATGTCTTTTCAATGGCTTTAGGCGACCCCTGTGTTTTGGTCATTCGACCCCTGCCAGGATCACGACCCACAGGTTGAGAACGCTGCTTTAGAATCTACATTATATTTTATTTAAATTTTTTTAAATAAATTTTTATTAATGTTAATGGGATGACATTAATAAATCAGGGTACATATATTCAAAGAAAACATGTCTAGGTTATCTTGTCATTAAATTATGTTGCATACCCCTCGCCCAGAGTCAGATTGTCCTCCGTCACCCTCTATCTAGTTTTCTCTGGGCCCCTCCCCCTCCCGCTGACTCTCTCCCTCCCTCCTGCGTCCTCCCCCCCCCCCAACTCTGGTAACCACCACAGTCTTGTCCATGTCTCTTAGTCTCGTTTTTATGTTCCACCAATGTATGGAATCATGTAGTTCTTGTTTTTTTCTGATTTACTTATTTCACTCCATATAATGTTATCAAAATCCCACCATTTTGCTGTAAATGATCTGATGTCATCATTTCTTATGGCTGAGTAGTATTCCATAGTGTATATGTGCCACATATTCTTTACCCAGTCTTCTATTGAAGGGCTTTTTGGTTGTTTCCATGTCTTGGCCACTGTGAACAGTGCTGCAATGAATATGAGGCTACATGTGTCTTTACATATCAATGTTTCTGAGGTTTGGGGGTATATACCCAGTAGAGGGATTGCTGGGTCATAAGGTATTTCTATTTTCAGTTTTCTGAGGAACCACCATACTTTCCTCCATAATGGTTGTACTACGTTACAGTCCCACCAACAGTGGATGAGAGTTCCCTTTTCTCCGCAGCCTCTCCAACATTTGCTATTACCCGTCTTGTTGATAATAGCTAATCTAACAGGGGTGAGGTGGTATCTCATTGTAGTTTTGATTTGCATTTCTCTAATAACTAATTAAGCTGAGCATCTTTTCATATATCTGTTGGCCATTTGTATTTCTTCCTGGGAGAAGTGTCTGTTCATGTCCTCTTCCCATTTTTTTATTGGATTATTTGTTTGTTTGTTGTTGAGTTTTATGAGTTCTTTGTAAATTTTGGGTATTAGGCCCTTATCTGAGCTGTTGTTTGAAAATATCATTTCCCATTTAGTTGGCTGTCTGTTTATTTTGATATCAGTTTCTCTTGCTGAGCAAAAACTTTTTATTCTGATGTAGTCCCATTCATTTATCTTTGCCTTCACTTCTCTTGCCATCGGAGTCAGGTTCATAAAATGTTCTTTAAAACCCAGGTCCATGAGTTTAGTACCTATGTCTTCTTCTATGTACTTTATTGTTTCAGGTCTTATATTTAGGTCTTTGAACCATTTTGAATTAATTTTAGTACACGGAAAAAGGCTGTAGTCGAGTTTCATTCTTTTGCATGTGGCTTTCCAGTTTTCCCAACACCATTTGTTGAAGAGGCTTTCTTTTCTCCATTGTGTGTTGTTGAACCCTTTATCAAAGATTATTTGACCATATATATGTGGTTTTATTTCTGGGCTTTCTATTCTGTTCCATTGGTCTGAATGTCTACTTTTCTGCCAATACCATGCTGTTTTGATTATTGTGGCCCTATAATATAGTTTAAAGTCAGGTATTGTAATGCCCCCAGCTTCATTCTTTTTCCTTAGGATTGCTTTGGCTATTTGGGGTATTTTATAGTTCCATATAAATCTGATGATTTTTTGTTTCATTTCTTTAAAAAATGTCATAGGAATTTTGATGGGAATTGCATTAAATTTATATATTGCTTTGGGTAATATGGCCATTTTAATTATATTTATTCTTCCTACCCAAGAACAAGGAATACTTTTCCATCTCATTGTGTCTTTTTCTATTTCTCTTAACAATGCCTTGTAGTTTTCGTTATATAGGTCCTTTACATGCTTTGTTATGTTTATTCCTAAGTATTTTATTTTATTTTTTTGTTGCAATCGTGAAGGGGATTATTATTTTGAGTTCGTTTTCTAATATTTCATTGTTGGCATATAGAAAGGCTATGGACTTTTGTATGTTAATTTTGTATCCTGCCACCTTACTGTATTGGTTTATTGTTTCTAGTAAACTTTTTGTGGAGTCCTTCGTGTTTTCGATTTATACGATCATATCATCAGCAAAAAGTGATACCTTTACTTCTTCTTTTTCGATCTGGATGCCTTTTATTTCTTTGTCTTGTCTGATTGCTCTGGCCAGAATTTCTAGCACCACGTTAAATAAGAGTGGAGAGAGGGGACAACCCTGTCTTGTTCCTGATTTAAGGTGGAAAGTCCTCAGTTTTATGCCATTTAATATGATGTTGGCTTATGGTTTATCATATATGGCCTTTATCATGTTGAGATATTTTCCTTCTATACCCATTTTGTTGAGAGTCTTAAACATAAAATTGTGTTGTATTTTATCGAAAGCCTTTTCTGCATCTATTGATAAGATCATGTGATTTTTGTTTTTTGTTTTATTGATATGGTGTATTACGTTAACCGTTTTACATATGTTGAACCATCCTTGAGATTCTGGGATGAATCCCACTTGATCATGATGTATTATTTTTTTAATATGTTGTTGTATTCCATTTGCCAGTATTTTGTTTAGTATTTTAGCATCTGTATTCATTAGAGATATTGGTCTGTAGTTTTCTTTCTTTGTGCCATCCTTGCCAGGTTTTGGTATGAGGGTTATGTTTACCTTATAAAATGTGTTTGGAAATATTGCTTCTTCTTCAATTTTTTGGAAGACTTTGAGTAGAATAGGAACCAAGTCTTCTTTGAATGTTTGATAGAATTCACTAGTATAACTGTCTGGGCCTGAACTTTTATTTTTGGGGAGGTTTTTAATAGTTTTTTCTATTTCCTATCTGCTGATTGGTCTGTTTAGGCTTTCTGCTTCTTTATGACTCAGTCTAGGAAGGTTGTATTGTACTAGGAATTTATCCATTTCTTCTAGATTGTTGTATTTGGTGGCATATAGTTTTTCATAGTATTCTACAATAATTCTTTGTATATCTATGATGTCTGTGGTGATCTCTCCTCTTTCATTTTGGATTTTATTTATTTGAGTCCTGTGCCTTTTTACCTTGGTGAGTCTTGCCAAGGGTTTGTCAATTTTGTTGATCTTTTCAGAGAAACAGCTCCTTGTTGTATTGATTTTTTCTATAGTTTTTCTGTTCTCTATTTCGTTTATTTCTGCTCTGATTTTTATTATCTCCTTTCTTCGGCTGGTTTTGGGTTGTCTTTGTTCTTCTTTTTCTAGTTCCTTAATGTGTGAAGTTAAGTGGTTTACTTGGGCTCTCTCTTGTTTGTTCATATAGGCCTGAAGTGATATGAACTTTCCTCTTATTACTGCTTTTGCTGCATCCCAGAAATTCTGATATGTCCTATTTTCATTTTCATTTGTCTGTATATATCTTTTGATCTCTGTGCTTATTTCTTCTTTGACTCATTCATTTTTTAGAACTATGTTGTTCGGTTTCCACAATTTTGTGGGATTCCCCCCCTCTTTTTTACAGTTGAATTCTAGTTTCAAGACTTTATGATCAGAGAATATGCTTGGTATAATTTCAATTTTTCTAAATTTGCTGATATTGTCTTTGTGGCCCAACATATGGTCAATCTTGAGAATGTTCCATGTACACTAGAGAAAAATGTATACTCTGTCGCTTTGGGATGAAGTGTCCTGTAGATGTCTATCATATCCAGGTGTTCTAGTATTTCGTTTAAGGCCACTATATCTTTATTGATTCTCTGTTTGGATGACCGATCTAGAGTCGTCAGCAGTGTATTGAGGTCTCCAAGTATGATTGTATTTTTGTTAGTTTTTGTTTTAAGGTCAATAAGTAGCTGTCTTATATATTTTGGTGCTCCTTGGTTTGGTGCATATATATTAAAGATTGTTATGTCTTCTTGATTCAGTGACCCCTTAATCATTATGAAATGACCATTTTTGTCTCTGAGTACTTTTTCTGTCTTGTAGTCAGCATTATTAGATATTAGTATTGCTACACCTGCTTTTTTGGGGGTGTTTTTTGCTTGGAGTATTGTTTTCCAGCCTTTCACTTTGAATTTGTTTTTATCCTTGTTGCTTAGATGAGTTTCTTGTAGGCAGCATACAGTTGGATTTTCTTTTTTAATCCATTCTGCTACTCTGTCTTTTTATTGGTAAGTTTAATCCATTTACATTTAGTGTAATTATTGATACTTGTGGGTTCCCTATTGCCATTTTATAAATTGCTTTCTGTTAGTTTTGTATCTTGTTTGATTCTTCTCTTTTGTTTTTCTATCATTTGTTTTTGTGTGCACTGGAGAAAAATGTATACTCAGTCACTTTGGGATGAAATGTCCTGTAGATGTCTATCATATCCAGGTGCTCTAGTGTTTTGTTTAAGACCACTATGTCTTTGTTGATTCTCTGTTTGGATGACCAATCTAGAGCTGTCAGCGGTGTACTGAGGTCTCCAAGTATGATTGTATTTTTGTCAGTTTTTGTTTTAAGATCAATAAGTAGCTGTCTTATATATTTTGGTGCTCCTTGGTTTGGTGCATATTTATTAAGAATTGTTATGTCTTCTTGATTCAGTGTCCCCTTAGCCATTATGAAATGGCCATTTTTGTCTCTGAGTACTTTTCCTGTCTTGTAGTCAGCATTATTAGATATGAGTATTGCTACACCTGCTTTTTTTTGGATGTTATTTGCTTGGAGTATTGTTTTCCAGCCTTTCACTTTGAATTTGTTTTTATCCTTGTTACTTAGATGAGTTTCCTGTAGGCAGCATACAGTTGGATTTTCTTTTTTAATCCATTCTGCTACTCTGTGCCTTTTTATTGGTGAGTTTAATCCGTTTACATTTAGTGTAATTATTAACACTTGTGAGTTCCCTATTGCCATTTTATATCTTGCTTTCTGTTAGTTTTGTGTCTTGTTTGATCCTTCTCTTTCGTTTTTCTATCTTTTGTTTTTATTTGGTTGTATTCCATACATCTTTCCTCTGTTGCTATCTTTTTTATCTCATGTGCTTCTGTGGTGGTTTTTTCAATGGTGGTTACCTTTGAGTAATGAAAAGGGTCCCTACCCTGTTCATTGTAGCAAACTATTTTGTGAGTACTTTTGCACTCCATCGTCCTTTGCTACTGTTAATCTCCATCTTCTCCCCCTCTTTCTTTTTGTTGTTGTCACAGTTTAAATTTGGTTTTATTGTGTTCTTCTTGGAGCTTTTACTTGTGGCTCTGTTTTTTTTTGTTCTTTGTATCTGATTGGAGAACCCCCTTTAGTAATTCCTGGAGTGGGGGTTTTCTGATGATAAATTCCCTCATCTTTTCTGTATCTGTGAATGTTTTTATTTCTCCTTCATATTTGAAGGATAGCTTTGATGGTTATAGTATTTGTGGCTGAAAGTTCCTCTCTTTCACGACTTTAGATATTGGGGTCCACTCTCTTCTAGCTTGTAGAGTTTCTGCTGAGAAATCTGATGATAATCTAATGGGCCTTCCTTTATATGTTGTACTCTTCTTTTCCCTGGCGGCCTTGAGAATTTTTTCTTTGCTGTTGGTTTGTGTCAATTTCATTATGATATGCCTTGGAGTAGGTTTGTTGGGGTTAAGAAAACTCGGTGTTCTGTTTGCTTCTTGTACTTGAGGCTTTAGTTCTTTCCACAGGCTTGGGAAGTTCTCATTTATTATTTGTTTGAGTATGTTCTCCATTCCATTTTCTCTGTCTTCTCCCTCTGATATACCTATTATTCTTATGTTATTCTTTTTAATGTAGTCAAATAATTCTTGTAGGGCTATCCTTTTTTTTTTAATTTTTGAGTCTCTTTCTTCTTCTCTCTGTTGTGCCTCAAGTTGCTTGTCTTCTATTTCACTAATCCTCTCTTCTATATGACCTGTTCTAGTAGCTAAGCTTGTTACTTAGTTTTTCAGCTCGTGAATTGAGGTTTTCATCTCTGTTTGATTTGTTTTTATAGTTTCAATTTCCTTGGACATATATTCTTTGTGTTCATTGAGTTGTTTTCTGAGCTCCCTAAATTGCCTTTCTTTGTTTTCTTGTATATCTCGGAGGATTTTTAGGATTTCTATCTTGTATTCTCTGTCCTTTAGCTCCAAGGTTTCCAATATATTAAATTTTTTCTCCATAGATTTTTCCTCATCTAGCTGTGTTACCTCTCTTTCTTTTGTATCCATGATATTCCATTTTCTCTTCCTTAATGGCATCTTTGGGTGTATTGTGAAGCATCTGGAGGCTCCAAGTATAGGTTTTTCTGTTTGTGGTTGAAAATCTTGTTGAGTTTTGGGGGAGATTTATCGGTATTGCTTCCTACCCCGCCATTACTCTTACGTCATCTCGTGAATTGAGTTTTTCATTTCTGTTTGATTTGTTTTTATACTTTCAATTTCCTTGGTAATATATTCTTTGTGATCGTTGAGTTGTTTTCTGATCTCTCTAAATTGCCTTTCTGTGTTTTCTTTTATATCAATGTGTATTTTTAATATTTCTATTTTAAATTCTCTGTCATTTGGCTCCAAGGCTTCCAATATGTTAAATCTTTTCTCCATAGATTTTTCCACATTTATTTGTGTTACCTCTCTATCTTTTGTATCCATAATATTCGATTTCCTTTTTCTTATTGGCATCTGAGGGTGGTCTTGTTGATAGTATTAATAAGAATTAATAAAGAATAAAAAGGAAAAAAAAAAAAGTAAAACACCCCACAAAAAAAAAACAGTATTATTTCCCCCTTTTTTCTTTCTTCTCTTCCCCTCTTCTCCACTCCTTAGGGAAATATCGTGATGATCTGTGAATTATATTATGCTAAATGGAACATAAACTGCCTATAATGGAGGGCCTGATTTGGGGTGAAGAGTTCAGGGGGCAAAAAAGGGAGTAGGGACCTACTAAATGCAAAAAAAAAAAAAAAAAAAAGGAGAAAATCTTAGACAAGCATAAAATAATTTGCTTGTAAGTGATGGTCGACTAAGAGATATAATGAGAGTGGTAAGAGGGAAACAGAAAAGAGGAGAGAAAAAATAATAATAATTAAAGAAGAAAAAATAAAAATAATAAGTAAAAATCTGTTGTATTATTTGGAGCGAAGACTAACTACAATGGAGACCTTGGGTTGGGAGGAATGCTAGTGAGTTAAAAAGCAATGTAAAAAGTACCCAAAATGCCACAAAAACAAACAAAGGAAAACCAAAAACAAAAGAAAAAAAAAAAAGAAACCAAAAAAAAAGTTGAGTCCCAAATTAAAAAATTTGTTCGTGATTGAGGATTGAATGGGAGGAAAAGTAAAAGGAGAGAAGAAGAAACGAATAGAAAGGAAAAAATAAGAAAAAGAGAGAAATGAAGGAAGAAAAAAGGGAAGAGAAACAGAAGACAAAAGGGAAGAGAGTGAGAGTTAATTGTTTTGGAGTGTAACCTTAAAGGAGAGTAAGGATGAAGAAAAGAAATAAAATGTAACACTCATGGGTAGTGTAGTTCAAGAAAAGGGAAGCATAAGATGGGCAGAGAATAAAAGGACTGAGGTGTGGAAATAGAAATAATAATAAAGGCTATAAGAAAGAAAAAACAACAACAAAGAATTAGTGGAACAAGTTATAAAATCTGTGGATTATTCTTGATTTTGAGAGGTTAATTTTTTCCTTTTTCTTTTCTCTCCCTCTTTCTGGTCGGTGACTCTGTACCCCAGGCTCTGCCCCTGTGTCACGCTTAGGTAGGGATTTGCAGTTGATGGGATTCTATGGTAATGTCATATAATTGGCTTTAGTCTCGCTGGTAGTCAAGGCTTGTTGGCATTTGCAGGGTCCAACAATGAGAGAGTTTGCTTTCCTGGAGTCTCTCTCCTAGTCTCCCCTTCCTGAATTAGCAGCCTGGTGATCCAGTTATGAGGCTGCCACTGCTTCTGTCTGGGGATTAAGAGGCTCAAAGAGCTGGGAAATCCCCACTCTATCCCCACTCAGCGCAAGGCTCTGGGTAAGGCTCTGGCAGTCAGAGCCTCCAGCGTAATCAGGTGGGGCTGGGAGTCAATTGTTGTCAAGGTGACTGTTCAGCGCCTAGCATTCAGTTGGACCACTCAACCCAGGCTTTCCACACTTTGTAGCCTGTTTTGGCTGGGAAGAAGAGGCACTAGTCGCTGCTTGCTATATAGATCTTAATATCTGCCAAGTCCCTCTTGTTAGCGTATATCCCTGAATATGGAGGCTCTGTCAATCAGAAGTTGCCCCCGCCCCTTTAGCAAGAGGCACTGAAAAATATCATGCCTCTTGTCTTGGATTGCTGAACTGAGAGAGAACCTATCAATTAGAGCTCCGTGGGTGCGCAGATTTCGTGGGTTAAGCTAATTTCAGTGATTGGATCCACAGCTGTGCTCCAGAAAGTATATCAGGCTGCCTGCGCGCCCCTCCCCCAACACTTGATTGTTAGCTTTAATGGCTGGGTGAGGTGCCCTGCCCATGGAGAGAATCTCCAGAATGGGGAAGACAGCCTTGGCACCTCTCCCAGACCGCGGCACGGGGCACTCACGCGGTCTCTCAGGGCACACTGGTGGCTGGGGACCCTCACTCGCAGTGCGCGGGCCACTGGGGATGCTGGTGGTGTAAGGGAGCTCGCTCTGCAACTGGACCGCAGCATGGAGCGTGCGCACGGTTTCTCAGGGCACACCAGCAGCCGCCAGTGCCCAGGCTGCTGCTCCCCGAGTGTGGGCGGGCAGTTGCACGCTTGGGTTGACTCACCACAGGCCTACTCCCTCCTCGGCTTGAATGAACGTCCATGCGGTAGTTAGCTTCCTTCACACCGTCAGCTCTGACCCGTCTCTCAGATTCATGTGATAACAGTCCTTTCGCTTTCAGTGTGTGTGGAACTCCAGAATGCTCTGAGGATAAATTTTTCTGTTTTTAGTTGATAAATTTGTTGAGATTTTGGGGAGATCTGTCGGATGCGCTTCTCATGGCGCCATTTCTATGACGTCACTTCCATTTTATTTAAATTTTAATGAGCATGCTTTCCCTGTTCTACTTAAATTTTTAAATTCGTAGGGATGATATTTTATTTATAAAATATTAGAGCTGGGCATAAAGAATAACAAATAAGGGGTGACTAGATAGCAATGGAGTAGGCGGACTTACCAACTTCCACCTCCCAGAACCAAAGTGGATTACAACTTAATTTTCTGAACCATCATCTGGAAAAACCAACTTTGGACTAAACTAAGAAAACTCTTCAACCAAGGAACTCCGAAGAAGCCACACTGAGACTGGTAGGAAAAGTGGAAATGTGGAGAGGGCTGCCCAGCTCCCCGGAGCGAACGGCAGCCTGGAGAGAATCACATGGTGGGAAGTGAGTTTAGCAGAGAGGGGTCCTGAGTCCCAGGAACAAAGCCCCAGCCTGCAGCCCCAGAACCTAGAAGAGGCATATAGACAGTATTTAGCTGGAAACAATTCAGGAAACTGTTTGTGAAAAAGAGACTGATTTCTCAGACCCAGGATTCTTCTTAAAGGGACCACAGAAAAAACTTCTTTCACAACCACTCATCTGGGGCTCCAGGGGATGGGGAGAGAGGAAAGGATGGAAGCAGCGGGAAGAGAGTATAATCTAGGAAGTACAGGGAGAAACACTTTGAGAGACAGCCACCCTAACCCCTGGGACAAGTCACTCCCCAAATCTGAAGTGAATATATCCCCTGGAAATGGCAATACCAGCAAAAGGAAGCAGGACACCAGCCAAACAAGCTCTCCTGCAGCACTCAGAGCAGAGTCACCTAGAAGGAGGGAGTTTTGGGGACTACAGTATTGAGTCTTCGGGTTTGAGCTGCAGCGCCCCCACCCACACGGCTGAGGGCTCGCACAAGGGTGGGCAGTGGCAGGATGCAGAAGCACGGTTTTGTTGGCAAGGGTTGAAGCTGGCTGGCCATAACTGAGGCCCAGGTGTGAGCTCAGTCTTGCCTGGCTGGGGAGGAGGGGACATGCAAAAGTAGTCAAGGCCAGCTGTAGGAGGCCTGCAATCTAGCCTGTGGGGGAAGGGCAGGAGCCCCTGAAGGGGCAGAGACCCGCCCTTGAGCAATGGCACAGAAGTGCAGCCTTGTGGCCTGATGCGGGAGCCAGCTTCTCCCGTGGCAGTGGAGTGAAAGCCCAGAACAAGTGGAGTCCCACAACTGAGCGTGGGCATGCAGCCCCACCTGGCCTGTGGAACCAAAGCTTGCAGCCTTCCCAGGAGTGAGCTCCTCCTTCAGGGAGAGGGCAAAAGCCCAGAATCAGGCAGAGACCCGCAGCTGAGCAAAGGTGCTCACCCCTGCCCTCATGGCCTAGCATAACCCCATTAGTGGAGTGGGGTGAAGGCTGAGGCCACCAAGGCTTGTCCACATGAGCATGTAGTCAGCCCCTCCCATGAAGGAGAAGTGGAAACCACAACAGCCCCAGTGGGCAGGCACCAGCAATCCCCATACCCGAACGCCCTAGGCAGCAGCAGCAGAGGGAGTGGTGGGCCTGCAAACAGACCACAACTAGGGAACACAGAGGCCACACCCAGTGGACTCCAGTGGCCAAAACCTTTATCTACACAGATAAAATGTGAAGGCAGAGAAATGCAACACAAATGAATCAAGAGAAATCACCAGAAAAGAACCGGAATGAGCCAGATATAACCAAATTACCAGACACAGAGTTTAAAATAACGATTGGTAGGATGCACAAAGATCTTAGAACAACAATAGATGGTCATTACGAACACCTCAATAAAGAAATAGCAAATATTAAAAAAGACACTGAAATAATAAAAAAGAATCAGTCAGAAATGACAAATACAATATCAGAAATGAAGAACACAATGGAAGGAATTAAAAGAAGAATGGATGAAGCTGAGAATTGAATAAGCAAGTTACAGGACAAGATAAATGAAGGCATGGAAGCAGAGCAGAAAAAAGAAAAAAAGACTCAAAAAGTCTGAGGAAACTCTGAGAGCACTGTGAAAACATGAAGAGAAATAACATCCACATCATAGGGGTTCCTGAAGAAGAAGAGAAAAAACAAGAGATAGAGACTTTGTTCAACCATATTGTAGCTGAAAACTTCCCTAAACTAAGGCAGGAAAATGTCTCACAAGTTCAAGAAGCACAGAAAACTCCATTAAAGAGAAACCCAAAGAAATCTACACAAAGACAGATCATAATTAAAACCAAAGCTAAGTGGCCCTGGCCAGTTCGCTCAGTGGTAGAGCGCTGGCCTGGCGTGCAGAGGCCCCAGGTTTGATTCCTGGCCAGGGCACATAGGAGAAGCGCCCATCTGCTTCTCCACCCCTCCCCCTCTCCTTCCTCTCTGTCTCTCTCTTCCCCTCCCGCAGCCGAGGCTTCATTGGAGCAAAGATGGCCCGGGTGCTGGGGATGGCTCCTTGGCCTCCGCTACAGGCACTAGAGTGGCTCTGGTCATGACAGAGCGATGCCCCAGATGGGCAGAGCATCGCCCCCTGGTGGGCAGAGCATTGCCCCCTGATGGGCGTGCCAGGTGGATCCCGGATGGGCACATGCGGGAGTCTGTCTGACTGTCTCTCCCTGTTCCTAGCTTCAGAAAAATACAAAAAAAAAAAACAAAACAAAAAAAAAACCAAAGCTAAGTAATAAAGAGAAAATATTAAAAGCTGCTAGAGAAAAAAAGACTATCATCTACAAAGGAGCGCCCATAAGAATAACTTCTGACTTCTCAACAGAAACACTTGAGGCCAGAAGGGAATGGCAAGATATATTCAAAGTAATGCAGAAAAAGAACATATAACCAAGACTACTTTATCCAGCAAGGCTATCATTTAAAATTGAAAGAGAAATAAAAAGCTTTCCAGACAAAAAGAAAACATAAAAAAACTGAAGGAATTCACTACAACCAAACTAATGCTGCAAGAAATGCTAAGGGGCCTATTGTAAACAGATCAAAGAGGAAAAAAAATATAGCAAAAAAGGAATGTAGTTTTAAAGAATAAAATGGCAATAAACAACTACATATCAATAATAACCTTTAATGTAAATGGATTAAATGATCCAATCAAAAGACATAGGGTAGCTGCATGGATAAGAAAACAGGACCCATACATATGCTGTCTACAAGAGACACACCTTAAAACAAAAGATGCACATAGACTGAAAATAAAAGGATGAAAAAAAAAAATTTCATGCAAATGGAAATTAAAAAAAAAGCTGAGGTAGCAATACTTATATCAGACAAAATAGACCTTAAAACAAAGGTTTGAGATAAAGAAGGTCACTACATAATGATAAAGGGAGCAATCCAACAGGAAGATTTAACTGTTATAAATATCTACGCACCTAATATAGGAACACCTAAATATATAAACCAGACTTTGATGTATTTAAAGGGCAAGATCAACAGCAATACTATAATAGTAGGGGATTTCAATACCGCACTAACATCACTAGATAGATCCTCAAGAAAGAAAATTAACAAAGAAAAGGCAGACTTAAAGGACAGACTAGATCAACTTGATTTAATAGATATCTTCAGAACCTTTCACCCTAAAGCAGCAGCATGTACATTCTTTTCAAGTGCTCATGGTACATTCTCTAGGATAGACCACATGTTAGGGCACAAAAGTGGTCTCAACAAATTTAAGAAGATTGAAATCATATCGAGCACTTTCTTTGATCACAATAGCATGAAAGTAGAAATTAATCACAACAGAAAAACTGAAAAATATTCAAACACTTGGAAACAAAACAGCATGTTATTAAATAACAAATGGGTTAACAATGAGATAAAAAATTCCTAGAAATAAAAGATAATGAGCATATATCAACTCAAAATTTATGGGACATGGCAAAAGCACTACTGAGAGGGAAGTTCATAACATTACAAGCATACCTTAAAAAGCTAGATAAAGCTGAAATAAAAAACTTGACCCTGCATCTAAAAGAACTAGAAAAAGAACAGCAAGTAGAGCCCAGAGGAAGTAGAAGAAAGAATATAATAAATATTAGAGCAGAAATAAATGACATAGAGGCTAAAGAAACAATACAGAGGATCAATGAAACCAGGAACTGGTTCTTTGAAAAGATGAACAAGATCGATGAACCTTTAACCAGACTCACCAAGAGAAAATGAGAGAAGACTGAAATAAATATAATTAGAAATGAGAGTGGAGAAATAACAACTGACACAAAGAAATACAAAATATTGTAAGAAAATACTATGAAGAACAGTTTGCCAAAAAACTAGACAACCTAGATGAAATGGACAAATTCCTTGAAACATACAATCTTTCAAAAATTAATCTGGAAGAATCAGAAAACCTAAACAGACCAATTACAACAAATGAGATCAAAACAGTTATCAAAAAATTCCCTTCCAAAACAAGTCCTGGGCCAAATGGCTTCAAAGTGAATTCTACCATATATTCAAAGAAGAACTAATTCTTATCCTTCTCAAGGTATTTCAAAAAATTCAAGAGCAAGGAATACTTCCAAGCTCCTTTTATGAGGTAAGCATAATTCTGATTCTAATACCAGGCAAAGACAGCACAAAGAAAGAAAATTATAGGCCAATATCCCCAATGAATTGAGATGCTAAAATCTTCAACAAAATATTAGCAAACCAGATTCAGCAATATATGAAAAAAATCATACACCATGATCAAGTGGGATTTATTCTGGGGAGGCAAGGCTGGTATAATGTTCACAAATCAATGTGATTCATCACATAAACAAAAGGAAGGAGAAAAACCACATGATAATTCCAATAGATGCAGAAAAAGCCTTTGTTAAAATTCAGCACACATTCATGATCAAAACTATCAGCAAAGTAGGAATACAGGGAACATACCTATTCATGATAAAGGCAATCTATGATAAACCACAGCCAACATCATAATGAATGGGCAAAAATTAAAAGAAATCCCCTTAAGATCAGAAACAAGGCAAGGGTGCCCCTTTCACCACTCTTATTCAATATAATTCTGGAAGGCCTAGCAACAGCAATCAGACAAGAAAAAAAATAAATAAAAGGCATCCAAATTGGAAAAGAAGAATCAAAACTATCATTATTTGCAGATGATAAGATATTGTATATAGAAAACCCTAGAGTCTCAGTCAAAAAACTACTGGACTTGATAAATGAATTCAGCAAGGTGGCAGGATATAAAATTAATACTCAGAAATCAGAGGCATTTTTATACACTAACAATGAACTGTCAGAAATAGAAATTAAGAAGCAATCTCCTTCACCATTGCAATCAAAAAAATAAAGTTCCTAGGAATAAATTTAACCAGGGAGATTAAATACTTGTAGTTGGCAATTATAAAACATTGATAAAAGAAATCAAGGAAGATACAAACAAGTGGAGGCATATACCATGCTCATGGTTAGGAAGAACAAACATTATTAAAATGTCTATATTACCCAAAGCAATTTATAAATTCAATGCAATACCAATTAAAATACCAATGACTTACTTCAGAAATATAGAACACGTATTCCAAAAATTTATATGGAACCAAAAAAGAACACAAATTGCCTCAACAATCTTGAAAAGAAAGAATAAAGTGGGAGGTATAACACTTTCAGATATCAAGTTATACTACAAGGGTATTGTACTCAAACAGCCTGGTACTGGCATAAGAACAGGCATATAGATCTATGGAACAGAACAGAAACCCAGAAATAAACCCACACTTTTATGGGCAACTAATATTTGATAAAGAAGGTAAGAGCATACAATGGAGTAAAGACAGCCTCTTCAACAATGGTGTTTGGAAAAATTGGACAGCTACCTGCAAAAAAATAAAACTAGACCACCAACTTACACCATTCACAAAAATAAACTCAGAATGAATAAAAGAGTTAAATGTAAGCCATAAAACCATAAGCATCTTAGAGTAAAAGATAGGCAGTAAGTTCTGTGACATTTCTCACAGCAATATATTTGCCAATTTATCTCCACGGGCAAGTGAAATAAAAGACAGGATAAACAAATGGGACTATATCAAACTAAAAAGCTTTTGCACAGCTGAAGACAATAACAACAGAATAAAAATACAAACTACACAATGGGAGAACATATTTGACAATACGTCTGAGAAGGGGTTAATAACCAAAATTTATAAAGAACTTGTAATACTTAATATCAGGAGGACAAACCATCAATCAAAAAATGGGTGAAAGAAATGAATAGACACTTCCCCAAAGAGGACATACAGATGGCCAATAGGCATATAAAAAAATGCTCAACATCACTAATCATTAGAGAAATGCAAATTAAAACCACAATGAGATAACACCTCACACCAGTCAGAATGGCGCTCATCAACAAAACAACACAGAATAAGTGCTGGCGAGGATGTGGAGAAAAGGAAACCCTCCTGCACTGCTGGTGGGAATGCAGACTGGTGCAGCCACTGTGGAAAACAGTATGGAGATTCTTCAAAAAATTAAAAATCGAACTGCCTTTTGACCCAACTATTCCACTTTTAGGAATATGCCCCAAGAACATCATAGCACTGTTTTAAAAGAAGAAATGCACCCCCATGTTTATGGAAGCATTGTTCACAATAGCAAAAATCTGGAAACAGCCCAAGTGTCCATCAGTGGACAAGTGAATTAAAAAATTTTGGTACATATATGCTATTGAATACTACTCAGCCATAAGAAATGATGACATTGGACCTTTTACAACAACATGGATGGACCTTGATAACATTATACTGAATGAAATAAGTAAATCAGAAAAACCTAAGAACTATATGATCTTATACGTTGGTGGGATATAAAAATTAGACTCAAGAGACATGGACATGAGTGTGGGGGTTACCAGGTGGGGGGGAGGAAAGGGAGGGCATTGGAGGAGGGGAGGGGCACAAAGAAAAATGGTTTGAAGGTGATGGAAGACAATTTGTCTTTGGTTGATGAAATGCAGCATAATCAAAAGTCAAAATAACCTGGAGATGTTCTCTCTGAACATATGTACCTTGATTTATCAATGTCACTCCATTAAAATTAATTTTAAAATGTATTAGAGCTAGCATTTCCAATTTTTGCAGCAAGAACATAATTCAGACCTTTAAAACAGACACATTTAGACATTAAACAGACCCTTCACATACAATTACACAAATCAAGGGTGCAACTCAGGATTTTAGAGATTAGAATGTGGCCTGCTTGATCTTATGTAGGGTTATTTTAATAGGAACATGATAAGGATAAATACTAAACAGAAATTTCTTTGAAAAATCTCAAGTCGGCCGTATGAAATTTTTGTTTAGGCACATCCAAACAAGCTCCCCCTTCACCCTCTCTCCAGGCATAGAATAGGAAAGAAATAAAATGATAGTTTAGAGAAAGTTAGAGACTAATGGGAAAAAGCTGTAATTTTCCCAAACTCTTAAGTCTTTTTATTTACTAAAGCTCAAATTCTAATAGCTGCTGCAACTGGCAGCCTAGACTAATCATGCTGAGTCGTGGGCCACTGAAAGCCTCCAACTCAATCCCAGCCAAGCAGCAGACCTAGTTTACCAGGGTGGGAAGGCTTCCCCATTCACCTTCCTGCTTTACCTTCCCCTTGGCTGCAGCCTCCACCCATCTATGCCCAACCTAGCTGCGACATTGGAAACAACATTCACAGGCAGAAGTATTTCCCTGACCTTCTTTTTTTCATTTGTCCTGCCTTTTATCAAAAATTCTTGGAATCCTCACCTTAAAAGTTGTAGCAAAAGCAAGACCTTGCATGTATGAAGTCCCAACATCAGTGCAAATTCTGATATAATGTTTTTTCTATCACTATTCTTTCAACTGCCCGAATCAGCCGTAAAACAAATTCTTGATATTGCTCATCAGGATTTTGCCTAATATTGCTGAAATCCTCCACTTTTTCCCCTGCATCTTGAGCCTGATCCAAAGCTTGTTGGAGTGGGGATCTCCAAGGGTCTGAGGCAAAGACTTTGGGAGCAGAGAGCTGCAAAGGCGCAAAGTTTAAAATGACCAAAGCTGTGATATTCTCATCTCCCGAGTTATTCTCAGACTCCAAGGTTTTCTCATATTTACATTCCTCTGTTTCTACCTCATTCTGTTCAAACAACTTCTTCTCAAAAACATTTGTACAAAAAGAAAAAGTTCCCTCCCTTTTAATCCTACAACTCCCATATTTATTTTTCTCCCAAATTATTTTTTATTATACTTTCTCACCAAACTCTACTTAAAAGTTTTACTTTCTAAAAGCTTTATATTTACTTCATGTGACTTTATTATTATACTCTCCCCCCAAACTTTACTTAAAAGCTTCACTCTCTAGAAGCTTTATACTTACTTCGTGTGCACACTTCTGGGGAGTTCAATGACCTCTCCTCTTTTCCTTTTTCAATGGCCACAAATAGGGGCACCAATTGTCACGGTCCAGCCTTGACAAGTCTATTACGGGGTCTTCAAATGGGAAAAGGTATAAATAAATGATAGAGACATATATATAAATATATGATAGACAGGGATATATATATATATATATATATATATATATATATATATATATATATATATATGCAGAAGTGTTCAGGAGGACACCATGGCAGTCTCTACTGTGCCTTAGCCATAACATGCTGCTCAAAGAAACACATCCACTTTTAGTCATAGAAAAAATGTAGTCCATCAGCAATTTAATTAAGTTTCCAAGGCAACTCAAAGATAGCCCCCATCATACCATCCAAATCTACTTTACACTAATAAGAAACTAGATTCCAGCCTCCTCCGGAGAACATGGGTGAGACAAATGATAATCAGGTGTAGCTTTTTGTTAACTAGGCAAATGAGGTGGGGTTTGACTCAGCACCTCTGTCCAGATTGCAAAAGTACCCTGTTTATTTATTCAGTCCCCAGCAGCCACAGTGTGGTAGGCAGTTAGACATGAGCAGAGCAAGGACAATGGTCCAAGTACACAGGTCACCTAGGTGGAAATCCCCAGATGCCTAGCAATGGGAAAAACTGGGAATTCAAGGCCCTCACTCCCAGGGTAACCTTTCCTCCTCTGGCATTTTGCTAGTCATGCAGGTTAGACCTCCTTAAAAAGGAATGCACAAGGGGGCTTGAGAATAGCTCTTAAGCATTAAGCTCCCAGGACAATAAGTTTCGACCTGCATCAAATACAGCTAGACTTCAGTTCTATTTCAGCTCCAGGCCCAGAAAAGCATGAAAGTCAGACAAGTGAATGATGCTATGGCTGACATCAGAACAAGCAACACTGAGTAATTACCGCCTGGCCCATTGCTGACCCATCAGGAGAGACACAACCCTGAAGGGACACACCAGGAGAGCTGATGAATATTTCTTTGAGTCTGTCCTTGGGATATATAAATAAATTCCTTCAAAATGAAGGACCCAGTGTGGCTCTTTCTGTGGAGCATGCCCATGCCTTGCCCCACCCCCTGCCCCCAGGTGCATTTTCCTTGCCTCTCTCTTTCTCCTAAGCTCCAAGGGCCCTTCTTTTGCCTCTGTAAGTCATTTCCTGAGCCCATTTCTTTTAGAGCTGAATTTTACCTCTGTGGCTTTTTAAATAAACTTTTTCTTATAGTTTGAGTCTTGCTCTGGATTCTTTCTTAGCCAGAACTCAAGGACAAAGGTCGCTGAACCCAGGTCTGTTCTTACTTCCCCTGTCTAATAACTGGTGAAATTTTGCTGCCAACAATGGGATGCACTTTGGCTGACCAACTGTGCTCAGTAGCACGTGCCACTTCTAGAAGCATTGTTTAAGCCAGTGTAGAAGCAAACATCTTCCTTTTTGCTATTCCAGCAGTCATGGAAATGTGAGGACACTGACTTTTCTTCTGCCTTTATCCCTGAATATGATGTGCAAAGGCCTCTGCCACATTAGACACATCCCAGCAGAGATGACAATATTTTGTGTAGTGTTTGGTCACTAAGATTTTAGGGGTTGTCTATTCTTATAGCATAGCATAGGCTATTCAAATTGAGTCAAGTGTATTCACTAAATCACCCAGATAAATACCCTTGTCCACAGATACCTACAGTGCTAGAAAATGCATGGAGACAACAAACCAAAGGAAATACACAATGATGGGATTTTGAAATGTGAGAAGCATAAGGCATATCTGCATTTGATGCATTCCACATTAGGCAAATACTCTTCTGCATGCTAGAAACAAACAAACAAAAACAAAGACTAAATAAAAACAGACATACAACTTAAATCTGTAAAGACAGTCATAGCAGATTTATGTGAGTTCATTATTTCCTGAAACAGAAACACAAGAAGATATGAAAAGATATGCCCACACTTTTTATGAAATATACAGAAACAACCAAATCTAAGGGGGTATCATTTACAGTAGCTTCCAATTTAGTGACATCCAGAACATGAAAAAACAAAGTTCTGAGTCCCCCTGCTTCTGTTTAAATTTTGTCTCGAAGACAAGAACCTGATAAACTGCCCTTGAAATGCTGTGAAAGAAAAATAAAACTTTATTATCTCTCTGTAAAGTGAGTTAGAGAACGTTCTTCAGTTTGTCATAGGAAACAGGGAGAAAGGCTGGAGTTAATGAGCTGCTTGCACTGTGATGGGCTTCTTTGAACGGAGCTGTGCTTCTTCCTAGTGCAGCCGTCAGAAAGACAAAATCCACTTGGCAGCAGGATGCACCGTAATTAACATGGAGCCTGGGACAGAACGCTGTTTAATTTAACATGACTTCTATGAACTGTAGACAATAACAGCATGAATCTTCATTTACAAAGGCAATCTATCACCCCCCCCAAAAAATGAGAAAGTATCAGTCTTATAAGAAACTCAAACTTAAAATGCTTCAGAACAAAATGAACTTCACAGAACAAAATAAATGAATAAACAAACAAATAAATAAATAAATATAGTTTTAAAAATGTGAAGACAAATGTGAGAAATTTAATATCTGTATCTGAGGGGCAGTAACAAGGAAAATGCCATTTACCATCTGTGACTAAATATTCTAATGCCAAACATTTAATTTTCAGTAGCACCTTTAAGTGGCCTGTGGCTTTTTATTTATAGTAGGGGTTGGGAACCTATGGCTCTCAGCCAGATGTGGCTCTTTTGATGGCTACATCTGGCTTGCAGACAAATCTTTAATAAAAAAAATAATAACATTAAAAATATAAAACATCCTCATGTATTACAATCCATTCATTTCCTACCACTCATGTTCATGGTTGCAGGTAGCTGGAGCCAATCACAGCTGTCATCGGGAAAACACCAAATTTTTATTGGATAATGCATAATGTCCATGGGTCATTGTGAGGTCAGGAAGTAAACTTCCCTCCTTTTAATGAAGTAGTCAGCTAGCTAATTGCAGAAACCCTTTTGACGAAGAAGATGGCTGAAAAAAAAAAAAAGATGAAGAGTATCGTACTTTTCAGCAGGAATGGACAGAGGAATTTGCCTTTGTGGAGAGAGCAGGTTCTGCACTGCGTCTAATATGCAATGATAAAATTGTATCAATGAAACGGTCAAATATAAAGTGGCACTTCAACACACACCATACTATATTTGCATCGAACTATCCAGCAGAGGACATCAGGAAGAAAGCATGTCAAGAGCTACTGTGCAGAGTGCAAGCTAGTCAGCAGCAACTCTGTGTTTGGACCCAACAAGGTGACTGGAATTCAGCTAGCTTTGCTGGTGCTTTAGCAATTGTGAGAAACGGAAATCCATTCACAGATGGGGAGTATGCCAAAACATTCATGCTTGATGTTGCCAATAAATTTTTTGATGACTTTTTGGATAAAGACAAGATAATCAAACAAATAAAAGACATGCCTCTGTCGGCAAGAACTGTTCATGATCATAACATCATGACAGCAAATCAAATTGAGGCAACACAAGTGAAGGACATAAATGCAGCACCATTCTTTTCTCTCACTTTGGATGAGTCAACAGACGTAAGCCATTTATCCCAGTTCAGTATGATTGCAAGGTATGCTGTTGGTGACACACTACATGAGGAAAGTCTTGCTGTTTTGCCTATGAAAGAGACAACAAGAGGGGAGGATTTATTCAAGTCTTTCACTGAGTTCGATAAAGAAAAAAATCTACCAATGGATAAACTTATTTCGGTGTGTACTGATAATGCTCCATGCATGGTGGGGAAAAACAGAGGATTTGTTGTGCTTCTTTGTGAACATGAAAAAAGACCCATCCTAAGTTTTCACTGCGTCCTACATCAGGAGGTGCTTTGTGCTCAGATGTGTGGCGAGCAGCTTGGTGAGGTGATGTTGCTGGTCATTCCGGTGGTCAACTTTATTGTTGCCTGAGCTTTAAATGATCACCAGTTTAAAACACTGCTGGATGAAGTTGGCAGTAATTATCCTGGTCTGCTTCTGCAAAGCAATGTGTGTTTGTTGTCAAGAGGGATGGTGCTCAGCCATTTTGTGGCTTGTCTGAGAGAAATCCAAACTTTTCTTAAAATAAAAAACATCAAGCATCCTGAGTTAGCTAACACTGAGTGGCTCCTGAAGTTCTACTATTTCATGGACATGACTGAACATCTGAACCTGCTCAATGTAAAACTATAAGGCATTGGAAATACAGTCTTATCCCTTCAACAAGCAGTGTTTGCATTTGAAAACAAGCTGGAACTCTTCATCACGGACATTGAAACAGGTCGTTTACTACACTTTGAAAAACTGGGAGAGTTTAAAGATGCATGCACAGCAAGTGACCCTGCTCAACACCTTGATCTCCAGCAGCTAGTGGGCTTCATATCTAATCTTCTGCAGTCATTCAAAGTGCATTTTGGAGAATTTCGTGAGCACATTCATCTAAATTTATCACCCATCCACACGAGTGTGCAGTGGAGAGCGCTGACCTGAGTTACATCCCTGGTGTCTCTGTCAGAGATTTTAGCTATAAACGCTAACCTGAAGGCCTCAGACATGTGGGTGAATAAGTTCAAGTCACTGAATAAAAATTTGGAAAGACTTGCATGACAGCAAGCAAAGTTGGCGAGCAAACACAAGTGGGGAGAAATGAAAAAACTTCAACCTGTGGACCAGCTGATTGTCAAAACTTGGAACATGCTTCCCATCATATACCACACACTGCAGCATGTGAGTATTGCCATACTGACAATGTTTGGCTCTATGTATGCATGTGAGCAGTCTTTCTCACATTGAAAGAACGTAAGATCAACCTACAATCACGTTTAATGGATGGAAGTCCCCACACCTGCATGAAGCTTAACCTCACCACTTATCAACCAAACTGCAAAGCCATCAGCAAAACCATGCAGCACTGGAAGTTCCATTAATGGTAAGAAGTACTTTATTCATCATTGGTTAGCAACAGCATAACAAGGTTATTAAAAAAAATTCAGAGACTTATTGTACTTTAAAAGTGTTGGTCTCACATAAAATGCACACATTTACTTGTATTTAGTGTTAAACATATTGTATAGCTCTCATGGAATTACATTTTAAAATATCTGGCATTCATGGCTCTTTCAGCCAAAAAAAAATTCCAACCCCTGATCTATAGGCTTGGGAATTATAAGTTCTCTCTAATGACTTGGTAACAGAGGTAAAGGATGGCTTCAAATATTTCTTGAGGGAACAATTGATTTATGAAGAGACAAAGTTTGCATACCTCTAATTTGCATTTTGGGTATGTTGGACAGATAATTTTTTTAAATGAGATTTTTTTTTTTACAAAGACAAAGAGAGGGATAGATAGGGACAGACAGACAGGAACGGAGAGAGATGAGAGTCATCAATCATCAGTTTTTTGTTGCAACACCTTAGTTGTTCATTGATTGCTTTCTCATATGGGCCTTGACCAGACCGAGTAACCCCTTGCTCAAGCCAGCAATGTTGGGTTCAAGCTGATGAGCTTTTGCTCAAACAAGATGAGCCCATGCTCAAGCTGGTGACCTCAGGGTCTTGAACCTGGGTCTTCTGCATCCCAGTTTGATGTTATATCCAATGTGCTACTGCCTGGTCAGGCTAAAATGAGATTTTTATGTTTGCTCACTTTTATTGTTAAAAATGGCTGCTGCCCAGGTATGTGATCTGTGAAACTTAATTATCTTTCTGCTTGGGAAGGGCCATTGTCATGCTAATGTTTCTGAAGAAGGGGTTTTCTGTCCAAGAAAAGTTTTTGAGTAAGAAGAAGAAGGAAGAAGCAGCCAAGAGGGCAGAGTGCTGAAGGAGAAGCCAGTTTGTGCAGAGAGAAGAAGGGAGAAGGTGTGCAGATGGGGAACCAGAGGTGACTGAGCTAATGGGAGCCTTTGATTCTAGGAAAACCTGGATGTGTCAGTAGTTTTGTGGGCGCTGAATGAGTGTGTTTTGGAGCCCTATGTGTTGTTTTACTCACCTGCCAGGTGCGAGACTAGGATAAAGGAACGGCCCACCCATATTTGGCTCCACAGCTTCTTTACCATCTGTCTGAATCTAATGGAAACCTGCACCTGAATGGTCACGATGGCGGCCACTACTACTGAGCCTACAAAGAATATGGGAAAGAAAGAGTTCTATGAAGAAGGAGCTCTTCTGTAACTTTTTTTAGGTGCCCAGGTTTATTTTCTTCTTATAATTCTACTTCCTTTTGTTACATAATTTTATAAGTACCTGAATCCTGAGCCAACATATTATACCAAAAGTAAATCACAGATTATCAAAAATATATTGTGGGGCATCCTCTTAGTTTAAATGAAAATTTTATATTTGTTCCACAAATAAAGGTACAAAGATATAAGAAAATGACTAATAGGAGTCAATTCAATTTATTATAAGTATTAGCATTAATCAAGTCAGCTTGATTGGACTCACACTGAAAGATGAAAAACATGAAAGATTTTCTTAGGATTGGCCTGCATTATGGACTATTAGAGATTTAACTTTTATTAAAGCATGTTGTACAGCACACATTTTGCCTTAAAATCTATGTGTGAGTGGAAAATTTTTAAAAATGCTGGAGGTATGTAAGAGAAGGAGGTTTCCCTAACTCTTAAATGAGCTTTGATTCTTGTCAATTAGCATTAGAAAGGTAGTGTCAAAGAAAATATAGTTTTAAACACTGCACCTTTTAACTTTTTTAAAATAGCTATATTGTTTTAGAGTTCATTGTTTTTAGAGTTCCCTCTCATAAGATCCTCTGGAAGAAAATTAATATAAGGAATTATTTTTAAAAATCTGTCATTTTTTGATTAACATTTCTAATTACCTCAGGGGAAGCTGAAGTTACATAAAATTTCAAGTTTAAAATAGGAGTTTGTAGGGAATCACCCATCTAACCTTGAACCCTCTATGACTTGGGTTGGGGAACTTTAATTTTTTTAAAAATTTATTTTTATTTTTATTTATTTATGTATTTTTCACAGAGACAGAGAGTGAGTCTGAGAGAGGGATAGACAGGGACAGACAGACAGGAACGGAGAGAGATGAGAAGCATCAATCATTAGGTTTTCATTGTCCGTTGCAACACCTTAGTTGTTCATTGATTGCTTTCTCATATGTGCCTTGACCGCAGGCCTTCAGCAGACCGAGTAACCCCTTGTTGGACCCAGCGACCTTGGGTTCAAGCTGGTAGGCTTTTGCTCAAACCAGATGAGCCCTCGCTCAAGCTGGCGACCTCGGGGTCTCGAACCTGGGGTCTGCATCAAAGTCCGACGCTTTATCCACTGCGCCACCACCTGGTCAGGCGGGTTGGGGAACTTTAGTTAAAAGCCCTGAGTGGATGTCTCTTGGATGCAAACACCAAAACAGTGAGTGAGTGATTTTTGTGCCAATACAAAGGAATGCATGTGAATGGCCTTTAGAAAATTAGCCTAGAAGTTCTAGATTGCTCCTTCCTCTGTGCTTGTTAATTAGCAAAAGAAAAGAATGTACTGACCAAATTAGCCCTTTCTCCATGTCAGCAAAATAGTCATTAATCATTCTTCCCTTTGTCACCTGATCTCCCTCCCTTGTAATACTGTTACCTCTGCTCTGCTTCTGATAATAAAAGCTAAAGAAGAAGGAGATTCAGGAGGTCTCTCTTTGCCTCCCTTGGCAGGCCTCCCTTTCTCTTCCTATTAACATAAATTTGTGTCTTGCATAAGTTTTTTACACACAACAGCAGTAGCTCACAATGGGCTGGAGTACTACAGCAGTTTCTTTAAAAAATGGTATTGTTGCCCTGGCCAGTTGGCTCAGTGGTAGAGCGTCGGCCTGGTGTGCAGGAGTCCCGGGTTCAATTCCCGGCCAGGGCACACAGGAGAAGAGCCCATCTGCTTCTCCACCCCTGCCCCTCTCCTTCCTCTCTGTCTCTCTCTTCCCCTCCTACAGGGGAGGCTCCACTGGAGCAAAGATGGCCCGGGCACTGGGGATGGCTCTGTGGCCTCTGCCTCAGGCGCTAGAATGGCTCTGGATGCAACAGAGCGACGCCCCAGAGGGGCAGAACATCACCCCCTGGTGGGCATGCCAGGTGGATCCCGGTTGGGCACATGCGGGAGTCTGTCTGACTGCCTCTCCGTTTCCAGCTTCGGAAAAATGAAAAAAAAAATGGTATTGTTAATGTTGTAAAGTAGTGTATTTAAATTCGTGGGTTGCATAGACACACCAAGTCCAAATGAATTTTTGAGAAGTTTATTAATTAGTCAGCTAGCTACATGGGGTACAATCCCAAATCATATAGAAAGTCCCTACAATTCTGTGGCTGATTTTATAGATGTAAAGCCAGTAGCCACCGCCACCATCACAGCTGCCTGGCCCATGCAGGTTTGAATTTGATTCAGACAGATGTAATAAAACAACAAAGCCAAGAACTGGTGGGCCATTAGCTTTAATCCTAGCTTGCACCCGGTGGGCGAGAAATACACACAGTGGGAAAACACTTCTCTTTCTATTTTGGGCTTGCAAAGCCACTGACTTATCTGAGTTTCCTAGAATCAAAGGTTTCTACCTCACCAGCCTTATTCACCTCTGTTGGTCAAATAAGTTTGTAAATATAATATATGTTAGGTTCAAGGAAGTGTGCTGTGGCTGCCAGAGTCTAACTCTTAGAAAAACAGGAACAGGGAAGTGCTGACAAGGTCCCTGTGAGTCCGAGAACAAAGAGTTCAGCACAAAGTTGGGCGAACATCCTGCATTTTATGAGTTAGAGACCCTTATCAGAAGTTTATGTTTGAAATTCTCCACTAAGCTACATCCCCACCCCTGCTGCTATGCTGTGTGACCTCCCTAGTGAATAGCTAACTGCCACATCTGCTTCTGTATAATGCTTGCTCAGCCTAGATAGCCACCCTATAAAAAGGAGCCATTTTAGAAGCTCGGGGCTGCAGTGATCCCTTGCGTGGGTTGCCTGCAGTCCCTGCGCAGGTTTGCAATAAAACTTATAAAATTCACTTTGGGTTTGCTGTGGTCTGTCTCCTGGAATGTAACACAATATATGTTTGCTCGCTTATAGTTTGCATTGGGTGGGGGGGACAGGCTGTAAGCAGGCAGGTTGTTATAGCCTAAGGCAAGGGTCCCCAAACTACAGCCCACGGGTCGCATGAGGCCCCCTGAGGTCATTTATCCGGCCCCACCACATTTCTTGAAGGGGCACCTCCTTCATTGGTGGTCAGTGAGAGGAACACAGGATGTGGATGCATCCTGTGCTTCTGGAGTACTGTATGTGGTGGCGGCACAAAGCGCGGCATCACTCACGTACAGTAGTACTACTTCCGGTGACGTGGCATGCACACATCACAGCTCCAGAAGCGTGTCATATCACTTGTTACAGCTAACAGTGACAAATATGGAACTGGACATTGACCATCTCATTAGCCAAAAGCAGGCCCATAGCTCCCATTGAAATACTGGTCAGTTTGGTGATTTAAATTTACTTGTTCTTTATTTTAAATATTGTATTTGTTCCCATTTTGTTTTTCTACTTTAAAATAAGATATGTGCAGTGTGCATAGGGATTTGTTCATAGTTTTGTTTTTAATAGTCCAGCCCTCCAATGGTCTGAGGGACAGTAAACTGGCATCCTGTGTAAAAAGTTTGGGGACCCCTGGCCTATGGCTTAGTTTTAAGACTAAGGTTCTTCCCACATCCTTTACTGTTGCATGATAGGGGGTGGTACACTCTTATGAAGAATCCAATTATGCCTCAGATAAGTGACTTTGTATAGGATTTCCTTATTTGTATATTGGCTTAAAGGTTTTGATTTCTACACTATAAAATGGGGCAAAGGAGCCCATGCTGGAGGAAGGCAGAGAAAGGCTATGTGGAGGAGAGGAAAAACAGCCAAGTTGGCAGAGTGCTGAAGGAGAAGCCAGTTTGTGTAGAGAGAGGGAGATGGGGAACAGAGGTGAATAAAGCTGGTGAGGTAGAAACCTTTGATTCTAGGAAACTCAGGTAAGTCAGTGGCTTTGGGAGCCCTGAATAGAAAGGGAAGTGTTTTCTCACGGTGTGTATTTCTTGCCTGCCAGGTGCAAGCTAGGATTAAAGCTAATGGCCCAGCAGTTCTTGGCTCCATTGTTTCATTACCATCTGTCTGAATCAAATGCGAACCTGCATGGGCCAGGCGGTTGTGATGGTGGCCGCAGCTACTGGCTCTACAACTTCTGTTCCTCATCTCCTTCTCTCTGCACAAACTCTAAACAAACTGGCTTCTCCTTCAGCACTCTGCCATCTTGGCTGCTTCTCCTCTCCTCCACATAGCCTTTCTCTGCTCTCCTCCTGCATGGGCTCCTCTGCCTCATTTTATAGTGTAGAAATCAAAACCTTTAATCCAATATACAAACAAGGAAGTCTCTGATACAAAGTCACTTATCTGAGGCATGATGAAATTCCTCATGAGAGTGCACCACCCCACATCATGCAACAATCAAGGGTGTGCGGAAAAGCTTAGTTTTGAAAAGATCTTAGTACTAAAAGAGTGGGAAAGGCTTAGTCTTAAAACTAAGCCTTAGGCTATAACGACACCGCCTGCTTACAGCCTGTCCCCCACACCCAATGCAAACTATAAGCAAGCAAACATATATATCATATTTACAAACTTATTTGACCAACAATAGACCAAACCACATATTGTTTGGGGTGGGTAAGGAGGGGCTTGTGATCCTTTTCTAGAAGGATAAGATACTCTCATGACTTTAGAATGGGAGGGTGAGTCAGAATGTAGGAATTCTTAATTAAGGCATTTAAACATTCTTTTCTAAAGGCTTTTAAGAAAAGAAAAGAAAGAAAAGAAAAGAAAAGAAAAGAAAAGAAAAGAAAAGAAAAGAAAAGAAAAGTAAAGGGATTCTTAGATAAGTTCTATCTTCCTTGCCCTGGAGTTAAATGACTTATCTGACCCAGTTGTCCTTGTAAGCCAGGAAGCTCCTGCATTTTTCTCTTTTCATTGTCTATAGAAAGGAGGGAGTGAGATGCCTGACTTTTCCCCTTTAAAATGGCATTGCTAATACTAAGTGTTACTGTTCCTTGGCTCCTTATCACAATAAATTGATAGTTTCATTTTTAACAAATTTGCCTCCTATTTTTTATTTTTATTTTTATTTCAAGTACCTTATTTTAAAAAAATTGTGTGCATTTCTGTGTAAAATTAAATTACTTCTCTATGCATATTACATTTTTATACATAGTTTCATCATATTTCCAGGTTACTAGCCATCCCTATTTTGAGTATGAAATAAAAAGGCTAAGGACTGTGTTGGGCAAATGAGTTTGTAAAATTTGAATTTTTTGAGTTTGTTCACTTTTATTGTTAAAAAATGTCACTGTGCAGAGATGTGTGTGCTTGCCATGAGAGTAGGGCAGTTGATTGCAAATTGAGAACTGCATTCCTGCTTGGGGGGGGCATTGTTTTGCTAATGTTTTCTCCAGGAGAGATCTTTGTGGGCCCAGCCAATTTTGTAGGGAGAGGGGAGAGAATGCAGAGTGCTGAGGAAGAGGCCAGGTTTACAGAGAGAGAGAATTTGTGCAGTTAGAAAACCAGAGCTGAGTGGCTGTAGGAACTCTACTGAGGCTTGTAGGGGCTTTTGATTTTAGGAGGATCTGGAGAAGATTCTCCTGGTTGTGGAACCATCAAGGCTTTGGAAGCTTTGAATAAAAGGGAAGTGTTTACCCCTGTGTGTTTGCTCATTGGCCAGTTCAAGACTTTAACAAACAAAATGGCCCACTATTTTTTTGGCTCCCCTGTTTCTTTCCTGTGTGTCTGAATTCAATGAGAACCTGCATGGCCTTGATGGTGGTGGATGCTGTCCCTACAGACTGTTTCAGTGACTTTTCTAATCAACCAAATATAGTGTAACAAGAATGTTGAAAACCCCATGTATGTAAACCTGTTGGGCAGATAAAATATATTATGCTCACTTTGTTAAAAATGGCACTGCCCACCTGGAAGCCATCACCCAGGTGATATTAATGTGTGTTGAGGGCAGGCTGTGGGCAGGCAGAATCCTTGTAGCCTGTGGCTTGGTTTTAGGACTAAGCCTTTCCCAACCTTTTTGATGGGGGGTGGTGCAATCCCATCATGCCTCAGATATGTGACTTTGTATTAGAGACTTCCCTATTTTGTATATTGGATTAAAGGTTTTGATTTCTGCACTATAAAGTGGGGCAGACCAGGAGCTTGTCTCTCTTAATTCCTGAGACTAGCATTAGAGAGGAGAGCAGAGAAAGGCCACATGGAGGATACCAGGGGAAGCAGCCAAGGTGGTGGAGTGCTGAGTGAGAAGCTAGTTTGTGCAGAGTTTGTGCAGGGAGAAGGAAGGAGATGGGGAACAGAAGTAAATAAGGCTGGTGAGCTAGGAACCTTTGATTCTAGAAAACTCGGATAAGTCAGTAGCTTTGTGAGCACTGAATAAGTGGGTTTTGGAGCCCAGTGTGTGTTTTTACTTGCCCACTGTGTGCAAGCTAGGATTAAAGATAATAGTCCACCACTTCTTGGCTCCATTGTTTCATTACCATCTGTACAAATTCAATGCGAACCTGCATGGGCCAGGCAGCTGTGATGGTGGCCATGGATACTGATTTTATAAAACCCTTTGCCCATTTTTAATTGGGTTAATTTTTTGTGTTGTAGTGTTTTATACATTCTGGATATTATCCTTTTCCCAGATAAATGATTTGCATATATTTTGTGCCAGTCTGTAGGTTTTCTTTCCTTTCTATTTTTGTGTCTTTTAAAGCACAAACATTGTTAAGTTTGATGCAGTCCCATATATCTGTTTTTGCTTTTGTTTTCTGTGATTGAAGAGTCATATCCAAAAAATTGCAAAATCTAAGGTTATACTCCCCTGTGCTTTTTCTTAGGAGTTTTATAGTTTTAGATCTTATGTTTAGGTCATAATTTGAGTTAATTTTTGTATATGGTACCAGGATCCAATTTCATTCTTTTGCATGAGGCTGTCCAGTTTTTTCAATGCTATTTTTCTTCTTTCCCTGTTGAGTGATCTTGCCACCCTTGTTGAAGATCAGGTCATATATGTGTGAGTTTATTTCTGGGCTATTATATTCCATTAGTATATTTGTTTTTATGCCAGTACCATATTGTTTTGATTATTGTTTGTAGTATGTTTCAAACCAGGAATTTTGAGTTCTCCAACTTTGTTCTTCGTTTTTAATTTTTTTTTTTTTTTTTTTGGTTATTTTGGTCTCTTAATATTCCATATCAATATTAGGTTAAACTTTTATATTTCTGCAAAAAAATGCTGTTGGGCATTTCATAAGGATTGAGTTGAATATGTATATCACTATGGGAAATATTGTGATCTTAACAATATAGTCTTCTCTAGGCACATAGGATGGCTTTTTATTGGTGACATTTTCTTTCATCAATGATGTTCTAGTTTTTATAATATAATTCTTTCACCGTTTTGGTTATTTTAATTGCTAAATATTTTATTTTTTATGTTATTGTAAATAAAATTGTTTTAATTTGCTTTTCAATTAGTTCACTGTTATTTTGTAGCAATATAACTGATTTTAGTGTGTTCGTTCTGTGTTCTGCAACTTTGTTGAGTTTGTTTATTCAAATAATTTTTTTCTCTTCTGTAAAATCTTGTTTTTTTGTGTTTTTTTTTTTTTTGTGACAGAGACAGTGAGAGGCACAGATAGGGACAGACAGACAGGAGTGGAGAGAGATGAAAATCATCAGTTCTTTGTTGAGGCACATTGGTTGTTCACTGATTGCTTTCTCATATGTGCCTTGATCGGGAAGCTACAGCAGATCGAGTAACCCCTTGCTCAAGTCAGCAACCTTGGGCTCAAGCTGATGAGCCTTGCTCAAATCAAATGAGCCCATGCTTAACCTTGGGTTTAGAAGCTGGGTCCTCTGCATTCCAGTCTGATACTCTATTTACTGTGCCACCACCTGGTCAGGCATAGAGTTTTTGACACATATGATCATATTATCTATGAAAAGATAATTTTGCTTCTTCCTAGGAATATTTTATAAATATCCTTAAAAACCATATAAATTTTATACTCATTGCTTTCAGTAACATAATTGGAATTTCTTTTGTAGATGTAAAGAATAGAAGAAAAATATAATTAGAAATAAGAAATTATCACTAATACTGGGCAGCTAGTCTTTATAATATACCTCAATCCTCTAATATAGTGGTCCCCAGCCTTTTTTGGGCCATGGACCGGTTTAATGTCAGAAAATATTTTCATGGACCGGCCTTTAGGGTGGGATGGATAAATGTATCACATGACCGACACAGCGTCAAGAGTGAGTCTTAGACGAATATAACAGAGGGATTCTGGTCATTTTTAAAAAATAAAACATTGTTCAGACTTAAATATAAATAAAATGGAAATAATGTAAGTTATTTATTCTCTGTGGACCAGTACCAAATGGCCTACAGACTGGTACCGTTTTGCGGCCCAGGGGTTGGGGACCACTGCTCTAATATATCAACTTTTAATTACATTTATTTTATTTATAATTACTTAATCTGTTACCCAATATAATGTTTTAATGTGTGTGTTCTTAATAGTTGCTGATATTTTCAATCACATTATTGTTAGAATCCATGGGAGTCTGAAAAGACCAGAGTAACAGGCTTTATTGAAAGGAAGAGAAAAACCCTGCTGGGCACTTCTCTAGGGAGAAGGGCACCACGGTGTACAGACTAGGGGGGTGAATTTTATAGGGTTTGGGAGAGCCTGAGGAGGTACTGAGTCAGAAACAATGGAGCCAAAAACTGGCGGGCCATAGTCTTTAATTCTAGCTTGCACCTGGTGGGCAAGTAAAAACACACACTGGGCTCCAAAACCCACTCACATTCAGTGCTCACAAAGCCACTGACTTATCCGAGTTTCCTAGAATCAAAGGTTTCTAGCTCACCAGCCTTATTCTCCTCAGTTCCCCATCTCCTTCCTTCTCCAGCGTCAAACTGCACAAACTGGCCTCTCACTCAATACTCTGCCATCTTGGCTGCTTCTCCTGGCCTCATCCACATGGCCTTTCTCTGCTCTCTGCTGTCTCCTCTAATGCTAATCTCAGGAACTAAGAGCGCAAACTCTCATTCTGCCCCCATTTTATAGTGTAGCTTCACAACCTCTAATCCAATATACAAAACAGGGAAGTCTCTAATACAAAGTCACTTCTCTGAGGCATGATTGGATTGTACCGCCCCACATCAAAAAGGGTGGGAAAGGCTTAATCCCAAAACCAAGCCCCAGGCTACAACGATCCTGCTGCCTGCCTTTTAGCCCACTCCCAACACACATTAATATCACCTGGGCAACAGCCTCCACGTGGGCAGCATTATCTTTTACAAAGTGAGCATAATACATTTTATCTGTCCAACACTGGCCTTCAGAGAGAGAGAGAGAGAGAGAGAGAGGTAGTAAGACAGGGCAGTGGCCAGTCTCCCTGCCCCTAGACTTATTTTTATAGAAATTCTTAAAGCAACAAGAAGAGGAATTACTTTTATAGCTTGTTTGGTCCTTAGATTGATGGGTAGTGTACTAGGAACTGGAAGAGGCTCATGGGGTGGGATTAGGTTGATATTTGGGGTAGATAGATTAGGGTGCAATCCTGTATAATTAGTAGAGAGACACATATAGATGTCATGCTGTTTTTCTACTTTAGCAGCAGTGGGAGTTGTCAGGATCAGTGTGTGAACCTGTCCAAGTGAAAATTAGTCCTTGGGTGATTTACTGCTGGAAGTGCCTCTTGCACAGTCTTTGAACACTTTGCTGAGTAACCTGTAAATCCTGTAAGTACTTAGGGAAAGGGTGGTTACATTTCTACACTTTGCAGTTAGAGTTCAAGTCCTAGTGATCACTGCTTCTAGCTGGAATTAGCAGCAGGTCCCAGCCTACAATAGGCATGGGACATTGAGACAAGAGAATAAAGGAGATACTATACATTAAATAAAGCAAAAAAATCAAACTGTCAATACTCACAGTAGAGATCTTCGAGGGAAAAATAAAACTCAAATATTCAGGCAAGGCATAGTAGATGGCCCTTGTGTTTACAAGAAATGAGATTAGTTTATGTGCTACTTGGAAGAGATACCTAAAGCTCGTGAATGATGTCCTTGGGCCTTCAGTGGCAATTCCCAGCATGCTGGGCAAGGTCAGGTCACAGGTAGCTGGAGCAGGGCTAGAAGAGACTGAACCCTCCCTCCATGGAGCAAGGGGGCAGCTTACCTTCTTGTGTCCTTTTTCCACAGAAAAGACATGTCAACTGGTGGGGCCAGGAAGCCTGGCAGCCTTCAGTTCAATGACCTTTCTTTCCACTCTTGAATAGAATTCTATGAAGCCCTTTAGGGTGCTAGAGCCTTTAGGAGCATATGCCAAAAGCTGGTATTTCCTGACCTCTTTTTGGGCCTTATTTGCCTTTTATGTTATTCTGTTGGTCATTATAGACCTTAAAAGACATGCTCAGAAAATCTCGCTGAGGGGCTTGACTAAGAGTAAAATTGGAAATCCAGTGTTTAAAGAAGGCTATTAGATCAAGAAAAGAAAGGATTTGATTTGTGGTGGTAGGTGGTTGGAGACTGCGGAGGGTCTAAATTTGATCTAGGGTGAGACCTCAGGTGGTGGGGGTTAAGTTGATGCCTAGATAGACTTCGGACTAAGAGTGAAGTTGAGTCTTAGCAGAGAAGACACAATATTCCTTCATAGCAAGGAAGTTAAGAAGGGTGGTGGTGTATCTCCTTGAGGCAGGCAGGGAGGGGCTATAGAGAAATAGGTTATTTACATATTGTGAGGGAATGCTAGTTTTAAGATTGCATGCTGCTAAATTCTGAGCTAGTGCCTGCCCAAACAGGTATGGGCTGTTTCTGAACCTCTGGGGTAAGACAGTCCACATACATTGCTGGGCTGCATTAGTGTCTGGGTAAAGGCAAACAGAAAGTAAAAGCCAGGGTGTAGAGGAACGCTAAAGAAGACATTCTTGAGGTCTAGGACCCTGAAGTGAGTGGTGTTTGAAGGAATTTGTGACAGTAATCTGTAGAGATTAGGGACTACTGGATGGAGGGGAACTACTGCTTTATTTATTAGGCGTAAGTCTTATATGAGGCGATAAGCCCCTGAAGGTTTTTGAACAGGAAGGATGGGGGTATTTCAGGGAGAGTCCATGGGGATGAGTAAGCCTTCATTTAAGAAGCAGGTAATTATTGGTTTAAGGTCTTAGAAACAGACACAGTTACACGTTAAATTTAAATGGGAACTCTTTACTTGTTTCAATTATTTTCTGATAAAGAGAAGAAACAGATTACTTACTCACACAGCTTAATAGATAACTCTGCCTTTTTTAGTTTTTTGAGATGGCAGGGAGTTGTCAGCATAGATGGGAGGAAGAGAGGGAGCAGATGGATAGACACCATGAACAGCTGGATGGAAAAGGAGGATCAGAATCCACAGAAGGGGGAGGGGATTAAAGTGCTGGTGGTGGGGCCATGTGGTCAGAAAAGTAAAAAAGATTTAGAGCTCTGAGGAGAGGGGAGGGGAGAAGATGAGGGGGAGGAAGGCATAGGTGCCTATGGGGAGGGTGAAATGGGTAAGATACAGCCAAAGCTGTTGGGGTGGGGGGAATTGGTCAGAGAAGAGGGAGGCGGCATTGCAATCAGTAAGGAAGGAAGAGAGGCCAAAGAAGAGAGAGGCAGGGCCTGTGAGGAGGGGGTTTGGGGCAAAGGGAAGACAGGCACCTCTGGAGCTGGTGCTTCTAAGGAGGGGGGAGGGCACAAAAGAGAGACAGGCAGAGCGACAGCCTGTGAGGAGGAGGGGTTTAAGAACATAGTGGAGAAGGGAGGGGCCCTGGCCAGCAGGGGTGGAGAAAGAGAGACTGGTATTTTCAAGTGAATAAGAAACAGGATCCTGCGAATGGAGGGGAGAGGGATCTTGGAGGGAAGAGACCTGAGTGAAAGAGGTCCACAGAGGGACCAGAGAGGGGTCCTGAGAGAGGGGTGACCCTGGGAGTCAGGCAGGAGGGAGAGTTGGGAGTCCATGGAGAAGGAAAGATTAGGAGCAGAGGTTTTAGGTGAGGTTTCTTTGGCCAAAAACGGCCTGCATGTAGAACAGGCAGTACAGAAATTAAGGACAGGAGCGAAAGAAGAAGAAAGGCCTGCACGTAAAGAATCTCTGATGCCCTTCCCATTTGGTGGCAGAAATTGTCAAGATCTCTTAGGATATTGTAATTGAATATCCCGTTTTCAGGCCAATAGGAGTCATTGTCTAATTTGTATTGGGGCCATGCCATGTTACAGAAGAAAATGAGTTTTTTTGGCTTAAGGTCAGAGAGGCCCAACTTAGTGAGGTTTTTTATAAGACATCCTAGAAGGGTCTGGTTGGAAGGCTTAGACTCTGAAGAGCCCATATTGGAGAGAGGTGAGCAAGAGGGGGCGTCCCCACCTTTTGTCACTGTCCCAAGAGGAGAAAATCTCCGTGTGGGGGAGTCATCCCTGATAGAGGTCATCACCACCTGTCAGGGAGCTCCGAGTGAGAGAGTGGAGAGGTTTGGCTAGGTGCCTAGTCTTTCCATGCAGTCTACTGAGACTAAAAGTTAAACACCACAAGAGCTGAGACGTGTCAGAGAAAACCTTTTGACCAGAGAAAAATTTGTGGAAAAGAGAAGCTGACTGGGGAAGGGGAAGGGAGAAAACTCCTTACCTTCTGGTTTGTCAGGGCTTTAGGACAGTGTCAGATTGCTGGCCAATGGACCTACAATTGCTTGTCCAGGCTTCGTTTGGACAGCAAAGCGGGATCGTCCAGGCAACCAGTACCCTGTCCCAGGTTTCGGCACCAAATGTTGGAATCCATGGGAGTCCGCAAAGATCAGAGTAACAGGCCTTATTGAAAAGAAGACAAGAACCCTGCCAGGCACTTCTCCAGGGAGAAGGGCACTGGTACAGACTAGGGGGTGAATTTTATAGGGTTTGGAGAGCCTGAGTCAGAAGTTCTGGTATGTTCCCTTCTGTGGATTTACGGTTTTGGCTTCCTGGAATGCTCCTCCTTAGGACGGTTGATCAGTTTCCTGGAACTTTTCTGCCTCAGAGTGATTGTCCAGTAAGTATGGGTGAGGTCAGGCAGTCAGGCAGAACAACCAAAGGGCAGCTAGAAGTTCTGGTAAATTCATATATCTATCAATTAACTGTATTTTTTAATTTTCAAAGAACAGGTGAAAAGAAAGTTTGATTGCCATTAATCCTGGCAAAATAGGAAGAACCACTATGTAGATAAATTTATATATTAATAAAAAATACCAATTCTGTGAAATTTAAATCTTATGTCAGTGAGAATGACACTCTGTTATCCTTCTTATGGTTCCAGTTATATAGTCACAATATGTGTGATTTATACATGTGATTCAGTTTTATTAATATACTACTGGTTGGTCAAATAAGTTTGTAAATATGATACATAGGTTTTCTCACTTATAGTTTGCATTGTGTGGGAGAGGACAAGCTGTAAGCAGGTAGGGTTGTTATATCCTAAGACTTAGTTTTAAGACTAAGACTTTCTCACCCTAAGTGACTTTGTATCAGAGACTTCCTTGTTTGTATATTGCATTAAAGGTTTTGATTTCTACTCTATAAAATGGGGCATACTGGGAGCTTGCTCTCTCTTGGTTCCTTAGAATAACATTAGAGGAGAGAGCAGAAATAAAAGAGCAGAGAAAGGCCACGTGAAGGAAAGGAGAACCAGCCAAGATGGCGGAGTGCTGAAGGAGAAGCCAGTTTGTGCAGAGAGAAGGAGATGGGGAACAGAGTTGAATAAGGCTGGTGAGGTAGAAAACTTTTGATTCTAGAAAACTTGGATAAGTCAGTGGCTTTTGGAGCCCTGAATGGAAAAGGAAGTGTTTTCCCATTGTGTGTATTTCCTGCCCACCAGGTGCAAGCTAAGATAAAGATGATGGTCCACCAGTTCTTGGCTCCATTGTTTTATTACTATCTGATTCAAATGCAAACCTGCATGGGCCAGGCAGGTGTGATAGTGGCTGTGGCTACTGGCTTTACAACTACCATATAAACAAAGAATGGATTAATGTGTAATCATATAAAGGAAATGAAATAATTTATTTCTGGCCAGGATTTCTTTTTTTTTTTTTCAAAATCATAATAGCTATGAAATATTCAGCCAGTTGTTTAAATTATTTGGAACTTAGTTAAATCAATAATACTGAAGAGGTTAGAGTGATTCATAAGATACAGTCAACATAGAACAATATATTATTGAGAGTTTAAACAATCACGTTGAATAGAACAAAAGTATAAATTAAAATAATAAAAGGAAATGGTTTATGTTTTTTTGTATAATATAGTTGTATTAAGTTTTTTTCCAAAGACTTTCTGGAATGCTTTTAAAATAAAAATTTCTTGGAAAAACTCCTATCAATTGTCTCATCTATTCATTTATATTTGAAACCAGAAGTACCAAAGAGCTTTGAGAAATCAGATTAATTAAATGGAGACTATCTACAGAATGAAAACTTCAGGTCTATTTTACATGTGTAATTTTTATTGAAACACTAACTTTACCTAAAATATTTAATTAGGGTTTTATAATTTTAAATTTTTGTTCAGTAATATATGGATTCAATAATCATTTCTAATGATTATTTTAAATTAAAAAAATTATAGTATGATGGTGAGCTCCCAGAAAATCAAAAGAACCCTAGCAACAGGTGGATTCTGTCTACATTTATATGAATTTTGGCGTCTTTATAAGAATTATACACTCCTTCATGTATGTTTCAAAGATATAGTATCTGTATTATTTATTTCATGTTTTAAATTTGAAAATTAATCAGATAGATATGTTTTTATAACATATGACCCCAGTATATTTTAGCAGCATTACACTATTCTTATCATGTTTTTACTTTAATTTAGAGTACTCCACAGATTGAAAGGATGTAAGACATGAACAATAATGCATCCACTTTTTAGTTCCATTTTGGAAAAACTGTAATGTTTTTCATAGACTTTGTAATATTAAATAACCTATGCATATATTCATTCATCTCCTCAGAAGTATGCACAGCAGAATTTTAAATTTTAGATGATAATTGTTCTGAAGTTGAAAAAATGGCTGTCCTTGTGATGTAGTTTATTGTCACTAAAGTGAGATGTAAAATAATCTTTTTAAATATCTTTTTTTCTCTTTTATCTTATTCTTAATATGATTCTTTTTCTTTTTCTTTTTCTTTTTTTTCTTTTTTTTTTTTTTGAGGTATTATTTTGAAGTGCGAAGTAGGAAGGCAAAAAGACAGACTCTCACATGCACCCAACTGAGATTCACCCAGCAAGCCCACTAGGGGTTGATGCTCTGCCCAACAGGGTTGTCAATCCATAATAAGTAGAGCCATTCTAGCACCTGATGTCGAGGCCATGGAGCTATTCTCAGCATCCAGGCCAACTTTGCTCCAATAAAGCCTTGGCTGCAGGAAGAGAAGAGAGAGAGAAAGGAGAGGGGGGAGAGTGGAGAAGCAGATGGGTGCTTCTCCTGTGTGCCCTGGCCAGGAATCAAACCTGGGACTTCCACATACTGGGCAGACACTCTACCACTGAGCCAACCGGCCAGGGCCTTAATATGATTCTTTAATAAATATAATTGTTGGCCCTGGCCGGTTGGCTCAGCGGTAGAGCGTCGGCCTGGTGTGCGGGGGACCCGGATTTGATTCCCGGCCAGGGCACATAGGAGAAGCACCCATTTGCTTCTCCACCCCCACCCCCTCCTTTCTCTCTGTCTCTCTCTTCCCCTCCAGCAACCGAGGCTCCATTGGAGCAAAGATGGCCCGGGCGCTGGGGATGGCTCCTTGGCCTCTGCCCCAGGCGCTAGAGTGGCTCTGGTCACGGCAGAGTGACGCCCCGGAGGGGCAGAGCATTGCCCCCTGGTGGGCAGAGCGTTGCCCCTGGTGGGCATGCCGGGTGGATCCCAGTCGGGCGCATGCGGGAGTCTGTCTGACTGTCTCTCCCCGTTTCCAGCTTCAGAAAAATACAAAAATAAATAAATAAATAAATAAATAAATAAATAAATAAATAAATATAATTATTAATTTAAGTGTGTTATTTTATTAATACAACTATTGTGTTTCAGTACCACTATAGATTTTCTCATTTTCAAAATTGATTAATGAAAAGTTTGGATTCTCTAAGAATAAAATAAATTTATAATTTCTCTTTATATGTGATTTCTACCAACACAAGTAGAATTCACTTCCTGACTTATTTTGTGCGAACCTGATTTGTTTTTGTAATACCATTAAGGACCATTTTCTGTGCTTTATATTGTAATTGAGCAATACGACATCCACATTGTGCCCTCTTGGTTTCTATAGAACATTTACAAAAGTAAAAATTGAAGTTGAAGGAATTTCAATCATCAGAACATGCAATAATCTCTCTCTCTGTCTCTTTCTCTCTCTATATGTATATATACATATATATATATTTGTAATCTTTTAAGGCTACTAAAAATAGAAATAATCAAAATAAATATAAAACATCAACTACTAGATCCATTCAGTGAGTATTAATTTGGTGATGCTGTTTTTGGCAGAAAATCAGAAAATTCATTTGTGTCTAGAGTCCTAAAGCTATTTCACAATAAGAAATTTCTTATTTCTTTATTGACAATTTGAAAGAAAATGGCTTATCCCTGAAAATCATTTAATAGTAAAACTATGCAAATATATCCCAGGAGAACTCAGTAACTCTGGGCAAAGGAAATTTCATTGATTATTTGGGAAGCTGGAGAATGAGACTCAGTCTCTGGAAGAAAAGACCTCATTTAAATCCTTTTACTTTTTGCTGAGCAGCACAAGCTCATATTTATCATTTTTAAGTGAAATTACATGCTATTCCAAGTATAGTCATTAGAGCAGGCACAGTATAGGGCAGAACTCTGAAGCTGTGTTTGCTTATTGAACCTGAAATAACACACACAAATGACTTGAGAATAAATACTTAAAGAATTTAAATATTCAGAGACTATTCTAACATTAAAAAAAGATAATGCTAAAACAGAAATATCAGGGTATTTACCATCTTTCCCAAAAAAAACATATTACCTTCAATCTTCTATTTTTTCAATAAACTCCATGGTTGTCAGGGAAGAAAGATGTCCTAAAACCTGTTTTGCAGAACCAGAGATGTACAAGATTACAAGAGCTTAGTATTATATATTTGGCACTAATCAAAATCTACTAAATCCATGAGATTCTTGAGGTCCTGGGAGTCCTCTGGCCAATCCAGGACAGGCCAGTGGTGATTCTCTTTTCTTGCTGAACACAGAAACAAATGCATAATACAGTCAGAGATGATCAAATGCACTACTCTTATTGAAGCAACTGAAACATAAGGGAGTGTTTACCTTTAGCTTTCACAGGGCCTTGGGTAAAAAGGTAAATAGAAAAGACTTACATATATCTAAATCTTAAAAGTTATAAATTAAGCCATGAATTTTAAGTAAAACATGCTTTATTCTCCTTTTTAGACAATCTAAATATACCAAAATAACCTTTTAAAATCTATAACTGGAATATAAATAAACAATAAAATATTCTCAACAACTGAATTTAATGATTACTGCACATGTATGAGTATTCTTTTGGTGTCCTGATGAATAATACAATTAAGACACAATTTATATTATGGTTTTGAATTTCCATTAAATTTGTCTTTGCATTAGTTTCAGAAAAAAAATCAAAATTTTGTTATAGTTAAGATTTCCATGTAACTTCTGCTTTGTTAAGAATGATATCATATAATAAAATCTTTCCTGAGTGATCATAATTAGAAAGTTTTTTAATATTAATATTAATGTGACAAACTATACTCTACTGAAAACTACAACTGAAAGTTTCTAAAAGCAGCACAGTTATAGCTAGAGTTAAAAAAAAGACATTCATTTAATAATGAATGTTAAGGGCTCAGTCCTACAAAATTATCAAATATTATAAGGTATAAACATTGTAATGAGCTCCTATATGATAAATTCATTATTAAACAAAATATTTTAATTTCTTCCAATAATGTTTATGCTACTTAAAGAATCGCATACTATTTCTGAAATTCTTTCAAACTTTAATGTTGGGGCATTATAAAAAAAAATTTAAGATGCAATATGTTAATTACCTTGTTCATATTCTCCTCAGCCTGGATGGGATATGTGTTGATATATGTGATACTATGACTTGTAATAAAATAAATATTTGATCTTCATCCCTTTCTTGGCACAGACCTCCTAAAAACTGGAATTTTCTAAATTTTAAGAGCCTTAAAGCTGTTGTTTATATTCATATCAAGCACCTTTTAATCACACCTGAATTTGTGTTAATGAGGCAGATTTTGGAAACCTCCTAAAATTGGGGGCTGGTTGCCATGGAGCTAATCATGTAATTAGAGAGTTAGGAAGTTCAGCATCACCCCCTCACAATGGGGAGGAGAGAGGGGCTGAAGACTGACTTATTCAATCATGCATACTCAATGAAGCCTCCATAAAAAACCCAAAAGTACAGGGTTCAGAAGGCTTCTGGGTTGCTGAACATGTGGAAGAAGTAGCTGGGTAGTTAGTGATCCCAGAGAAGATGTGAAAATTCCAAACTCCTTCCTTTATACCTTGTTCTGTGCATCTCTTTCATCTGGCAATTCCTGAATTATATCCTTTTATAATACACTTGTGTATTATGGGATTATTGGACTCTCTAATTTACAACCAGTCCATTAGAGGTACATGCAATAACCTGGACTTGGAATTGGCATCTGAAGCAGTGGTGGGAGTCTTGTGGGACTGAACATTTAACTTGTGGGATCTGATCTGTCCCCAGGTAGACAATGTCAGAAATGAACTGAATTGACTCAGCTGACGTCCAGAGTTAGACAAACTTCTTGGCTTGGAAAACCCATATATTTGGTGACCAAAAGTGCCAAAAGTAAATTAGTAGTAGTGTTTTGCTTATAAAGAGGAACTCCATTAGATTTTTACTAGTAATATATAATGGCAAAAATAACCATGTTTATAGTAACTAATTTTAGCATTATTCATATGAGAATTTTCTCTAATACAGACAGACATGTTTTCTTGCTCTATTTTTCATATACTGAAAAAAATATTATCATGTATTCTATTTTTTTCTAAAACAATCTTCATTTTGGACACATTTTATAATTATTTAAAAATTATTTTAAGTACAATGGTCAAATATACATTTCTTTTTGTATAAGTTTTACTACTGTTAATAACAAGTAGGCCTGACCAGGCGGTGGCACAGTGGATAGACTGTTGAACTGGGATACGAAGGACCCAGGTTCGAGATCCCGAGGTTGCCAGCTTGAGCGTGGGCTCATCCGGTTTGAGCAAAGATCACCAGCTTGAACCCAAGGTCACTGGCTTGAGCAAGGGGTTACTTGGTCTGCTGTAACCCCACTGTCAAGGCACATATGAGGAAGCAATCAATGAACAACTAAGGTGTCGCAACAAAAAACTGATGATTGATGCTTCTCATCTCTCTCCGTCTGTCTGTCCCTATCTGTCTATCCCTCTCTCTGACTGTATCTCTGTCTCTGTAAAAAACAAAACAAAACAAAAAAAAACAACAAAAAAACAAGTAGAAGTTCACATCCAATGGCTATGTATAGAATAAAAATGAGCATAATTTATCATTTACAGAAATCACCATTTGCTCTTAAGAATCATCTGTTATTTCTGTAACTTTTCTTATGCAACTTGATAAATAATTAAATTGCTTTAAAAGCATTTAGTTGACATATTTTGTGTTTGAGATTGACTGTAAGATCAAGTTTGATATGTGTTTTATTCATAAAGATATTTCATGTTTGGACTGATTTACAATATATTATATCCAATCTATGAATTGTTCCAGAAAATGTTATCATTTCTATGCACAACTAAGGCCATGAACCCTATGAGCAAATTAAAACTAAATGTTATATATGGCACAACAGCAAATTCAATGATGCTGTCATAAATTATGGTTAATAACATTTTAAATTATTTAAAATAATTCTTAGTTTTTAAAGTTTGTTCTAATTAAATTTAACATTTTAGATACAAATTAGCTTTCATTTCCAGTGTTCAATATTTCTCTAGTTACCAATGTAAAATGGGTGTCATTTTATATGCATGTTACATCTACATCTTTACATATATAAATTTAATAATAATACCAAATATAGCTATCATATGCTACCACTGAGAATGTGCATTGATTTGTTGTTGCTCTCTAGAGCCATAAAAGAGAGGCAAGAAAAATGGACACTTACCACCACTAGAAAATGACACATCTTTTATGGAGGAGGTACTGAATTCATATTCTCTGAAAGGAGAAACTTGACAAGTTAATCTTTTGTGCCTGCACTTCTACTGTTTCAGTCTCCCTACATTTTGACACAGTGTCCATTTTCTGCTTTGGCAGGGGTACAACCTGCACATCTTCACCTCATTTGAAGACTGTTGCCTTATGTTAAAAGTTACAAGGCAAGATATGCTGTGAAGTGTTTCTGGTTTTTTTGAGTCATTTAAATACTTCTGATACCAATGTCCTAGGACAGAGCCTAAAAGCAAAACTGTCTAAAGGAAAAAGATATAATCACATAAGGTGACTCACAGCCAATTAGTAATATAGTTTCCAGAATCCATGCACAATGATTTTTTTCTGTGCTCTTTTATTTTCAGTTTAAAGCTGATATAAAGATATTTTAGTAAAACTCCCTAATTTTATCACTCAAAGAAAGCATGAAATTTATGATACATCTTGTTGTGATTCTGTTTAAACAAACTCTACTGTAATCTTCATTCTATGAGTCTAGAAAATCAAGAGATTATAGTAATTAAAATTGGTATTTTATATATTATTGATATTACAACTATTATAAAGAAAAAATTATAGGAGAGAAGACAAATAAACTAAGAGTTAGGAAACCTTGATTTTAATCTCAGCTTTGTAAGTGGCTACTTAAAACTTTCTGGTTCTCTTAAAATAAATAATTAAGAAAACACGACACAAGATTTTTTTAAACTTAATGAGCCTATGAATATTTATAACTTATGGATAATAAGTTTAACAACATAAAAAGTAAGAAACACTATTTAAATATATATTGGCAGAGATTTTTTTCCTCTTCATAGTTGTGGTATTTTAGTTGTTCATGGATCACTTTCTCATATGTACCTTGACCTGGGGGCTCAAGCTGAACCAGTGACCTCTTGCTCAAGCCTTGTACTCAAGCCAGCAACTTTTGGGCTCAAGTCAGCGACCATGGGTCATGTCTATGATCCCACACTCAAGCTGGCAACCTTGGGGTTTTGAACCTGGGTTTCAGCATACCAGGCTGAAGCTTTTTCTTTTTCCATTGTACCACCACCTGGTAAGGTAGAGATTTTTTTTCTCTTCGAATAAGGGAACTACTTTGCCTCTTTTTCTAGAGGTGTGGTTTCCAAAATGAGCCTCTACATATGTGTATTCCAAACTGCCCTCTTGATGTTCTGCTTATCTGTCAGACCTCACCCTTACTGCACTATCGCCACTGAGATAGAGGAATTCCAAAAAGCTGACAAGCCACTCCAAGGAGGGGCTCCAGACATACCAGGACTTTTGATTCATCACCCACATGCTTGAAATTCTTCTTGACCCTATATAATTTGTCCCCCTAGCTTGTACTTGTGCTCTTCTCCCCAGGAGAAGTGCCTGGCAGGGTTCCTTTCTTCCTTTCAATAAACCCTGTTACTCTGGTCTTTTGGACTCCCATGGATTCCAAAATTTGGTGCCGAAACCCGGGACAGGGTATTAACTGCCTGAACGATCCCTCTTTGCTGTCTAAACTTACAACCAGGGAAGCAATGGCAGCAGCAGCTCATCCCAGGCTTACTCCCTGATTCTGCTTGGACGTGTAATTGTAGGTCAATTGGCTGGCAGTCTAACCCTGTCCCAAACCCCTGCTGGACCAGAGAGGTAAGGAGTTTCTCCCTTCCCCTTCCCTAGTTGGCCTCCAAATTTCTAAAAACAGCCCTTCCTGGATGGATGATTTTGACTTCGGACCCCATATCTACAGATGGTCTGACTCTACTTGTTTATGGACTTCTACGAAAGTCTAGGCACGCCTAGCCAGGCCACTCTCCTACGTCCCGGGATCTCAGCCTTGGGTGACGACCTCTTGTCTGAGACTCTCTTTCTACGGAGACTTGCTCCTCTCAGAACTGTGACTGAAGGCAGGGACACCCCTCTCTCACCAGTCTCCTCTACTGTGGGCTCCTCTCAGTCCAAACCATCCAGACAGACTCCCCTCAGAACATGGGCTCCTCCCAATCTCAGGCCTCAGAGACTACTCCTCTACTCCTTCGGGACTCCTCCTTCGGGACTCACCCTACTCTCTGAGGTTCACAGTTTGGGAGGTTTCTACTCCGAGCAGCCTGCTTCTACGGACTTCCTCGAAAGTCTAGGCACCTAGCCAGGTTGCTTTTTACTACCATTACAATATCCTAAGAGATCTTGACAATTTCTGCCACCGGTTGGGGAGGGCATCAGAAATTCCTTACCTGCAGGCTTTTCTTCTCCCTTTTGTACTAATTTCTGTGACTTCTGTTCAACACACAGACCATTTTTGGCCAGAGAAACCTCCACTCATAATCTTTCCTTCTCTGTGGACTCCCAACTCTTTCTCCTCCCCTGCTGGCCAGGGGCCCCTCCCTTCTCCACTGTGTTCTTAAATCCCTCCTCCCTCCTTAGAAGCTGTGGCTTCAGCTGTGGTGCCTGTCTCTTCTCTGACCCCTCTTCCCTCCTTACAAACTGTGACTGTGCCTTCCACTACCCCTCGTCCTCTCCCCTCTCTTCAGAGCTCTAAATCTTTTTTGACTTCTCTGAAAATGTGGCACTTTAATCTCCTCCTCCTCTTGCAGATTCTGACCCTCCTTCTTTCCATTCAGCAAGCTGCTCACACTGTCCATCTGTTTTCTCTCTCCCTCCCCTCTATGCTGGCAACTCCCTGCCATCTCAAAAACCTTAAAAAAAAAGAGAATTGTATATTAAATTATGTGAGTAAGTAATTCATCTTGTCTCTTTGTCAGAAAATATCTCTAGTATAATTTTAATTGAAACAAGTAAAGCGCACTCATTTAAATTCCTTAATTCATAATGTGTATCTGAAGTCTTTGTTTAATGTGTAACTATGTCTGTTTCTAAGGCCTTAAACCAATAATTACCTGCTTCTTAAATGAAGGTTTACTCATCCCCATGGACTCTCCCTGTTCAAAATACCCCCATCCTTCCTGTTCAAAAACCTTCAGGGGCTTATCGCCTCATACAAGACTTACTCCTAATCAATGAGGCAATAGTTCCCCTCCATCCAGTAGTCCCTAATCTCTACAAGTTATGGTCACACAGTCCCTCAAACACCACTCACTTCAGGGTCCTAGACCTCAAGAATCCCTTTTTTAACATTCCTCTACACCCTGACTCTTACTTTCTGTTTACCTTTATGTGGACTGTCTTACCTTAGGAGATCAAAAACAGCCCACACCTGTTTCGGCAGACACTAGCTCAGGATTTAACAGCATGCAATCTCAAAACTAGTACTCTCTTACAATATGTAAATAACTCCTCTACAGCCCCTCCCTGCCTGCCTCAAGGAGACACACCACCACCCTTCTTAACTTCCTCACCATGAAGCGATATCATGTCTTCTCTGCTAAGGCTCAACCTTATTCTCAGTCTGTAGTCTATCTAGGCATTGCCTTAAGCCCCACCACCTGAAGTCTCACCCTAGATTGAACTCAGACCCTCTGCAGTCTCCAAGCACCTACCACCACAGATCAAATCCTTTCTCTCCTCAGTCTAATAGGCTTCTTTAAACACTGGATTTCCAATTTTACTCTTAGTCAAGCCCCTCAGTGAGATCTTCTGAGCATGGCTTTTAAGGTCTATAATGGCCAAGGAAGTAACAAAAAAGGCAAATAAGGCCCAAAAGAGGTCAGGAAATACCAGCTTTTGGCTCCAGCACCCGAAAGGGCTTCAGAGAATTCTATCAGGGCCCTACTTCAAGAGTGGAAAGAAAGGTCATTGAACTGAAGCCTGCCAGGCTTCCCAGCCCCACCAGTTGAAACATCTGTGCTGTGGAAAGAGGGACATGAGAAGGTAAGCTGCCTCCTTGCTCCATGGAGGGAGGGTTCAGTCTCTTCTAGCCCTGCTCCAGCTACCTGTGACCTGACCTTGCCCAGCATGCTGGAAATTGCCACTGAAGGCCCAAGGACATCATTCAGGAGCCTAAGTTATTTCTTCCAAATAGCAGATAAACTAATCTCATTTCTTGTAAACACAAGGGCCATCTACTATGCCTTGCGTGAATATTTGAGTTTTATTTATCCCTCGAAGATCTCTACTGTGGGTATTGATAGTTTGGTTTTTTTGCTTTATTTAATGTATAGTATCTCCTTTATTCTCTTGTCTCAATGTCCCATGCCTATTATAGGCTGGGACCTGCTTCTAATTCCAGCTAGAAGCAGTAGTCACTAGAACTTAAACTCTAACTGCAAAGTGTAGAAATGTAACCACCCTTTTACTAAGTACTTACAGGATTTACAGGTTACTCAGCAAAGTGTTCAAAGACTGTGCAAGAGGCACTTCCAGCAGTACATCACCCAAGGACTGACTTTCACATGAACAGGTCCACACACCGTGACCCTGACAACTCCCACTACTGCTAAAACAGAAAAATGGCATGCATGTCTTACTCCAACCACAAACCTGAATCTGATTGGTGTATGTATGGTGAAAATATGAAAAAACTAAGGACTCTTTTAATCAAACTTTGGGAAAAGGGAAAGTAGGGTAAAAAGAAAGTCAACCTAATTATCACTAACAGTTAAAGATTTTTAAATCAAGAGTTTTGACTAGAAAGGAATTGTATGGTTTTGATAATAGTATGTATAAGGTATGGAAATACTTTTGAAAGAAAAAGGAAAAAAAAGTTGTTATGAAGGTCAGTTATTTCTGGATAAGAAAGTTCATGAAAGTTGAAGGTTTATGTAAGTTGTAGAAGGTTTGTGCAGATTGTAGGAAGTTTGTATAAAGAAGAAAGAATTTGTACAGTCAGAAAACTGGTTTTCAAAGAATGTTTAATCAGTCACACTAGCTAACAATCCTTTACTCTCCCCACTTATTCAGATGACTCTTTCCTCCACCTTGACCATCTGGAGCTCAGAAACAGAGAAACAAACCCGACCCCTTGTCCTTCCATTCTCTATTCACCTCTCAGCCTGCCTCACCCAATCAGGGGCTTTCTACTCATATGGGACCAACACCTATATGTGTCTCCTTACTAATTGGACAAAAACCTGTACCCTAATCTATCTCACCCTAAATATCAACCTAATCCCACTCCATGAGCCTTTTTCAATTCCTAGTACACTACCCGTCAATCTAAGTACCAAATGAGCTGTACAAGTAATCCCTCTTCTTATTGCTTTAAAAATCTCTACAAAAGTAGGTCTAGGGGCAGGGCGACTGGCCACTTCCCTGTCTTATTTCTATTCACTCTCTCTCTCTCTCTCTCTGAAGCTCAGTGAATTTGTATACATGGAATCAGTGGTTTTATACAAACTGGGCGTCTTGACTATCGCCTTTCACTGGTCCACTCACTCTCCTATTTATTTTTCTAACTTTTAGACCCTTCCTCTTACATTTGTTCACTAGTTTTTTACAGAACCACATGCAGACCTTCGCCAATCAGAAAATTGGAAAAATCTACCTAACCCTACACACGAACCCTGAAACCTGCCCTCGTGAAACAGAAAAATCTGAAACCTTATATCAGCAAACCTCCTAAATCCAATCTTTTAACCCCTAGAGGTCCCCTAACCCTAAAGCTCTCCCATATCCCTGAAGAACTAGGAGAATGAATAACATTCACCTCTTAACGCTTCTCAGTCTTTTTACCCTTCACATAGTAAGGGGACAAGATCGCTGGGTCTTCTTGGCTGAAGAAGAGCCTACAAACAAACATGAAACATTTCTTTTAACTCAAGCTAACTGCTCTCTCCCGGGCTACCAGGAAAGAATATCTCTAACTTTACCATGGAAGAACTTTCACCCCCTGCTATACAACCCTCCTTATCTCTGCATCCCTAGTCTGCAAATACTTGCCTCTTTCTTTATCAAGTTTTTACAGGCCCGGATGAGAGAAATTTCTAGGATTACCTACAATCAAATGCTCCTACACTCTTATTCTCCAATACCCCAAGGAGAACTTCATGAGGGAAATATCAAATAGGTAGGGATGACAGCAGGAAGAAGCCGCCCCTCAGCCCGAGAAGTTCCCTCCTGAATGTTCTCCAAACCCCCTTCCTTTTAAACCATACATATTCAGTCCTTCTAAAACTTACACCAACAGGTTCCCTCTCTCTAAAAATCTCCACATGTCCTCCCATTTGAGAGGAACCAGATCAGCATGTCTCATGAGGCTCATCCAGGAGACTATGTATCACCATGTCACCCTGTTCAATCAGCACTCGCAGCAAGCAACTAACAATTTTTACCTTGCAAAATTTTTTTAGTTCCTCACTCAGGTTTTCGGAGACATCACCTGGTTCAGCCCTTACAGCATGGAAATTGACAACCTCCTTAATTGGATGAGGGACTCGGCTTGGCAAGGTTCCCTTCTTGAGTTCTCTCCAGAAAAAGAAATAATTTTTCATTTTTTTCTCCTCTTTTTCCTCATCACCCCTCACCATATATTATAAAATTAATAACTACCTTTCTTTTATATGTAACCACAGAGTTGAGAAATGACTGATATGTGTATTCCAAACTGCCGTCTTGATGTTCCGCTTATCTGTCAGACCTCACCCTTACTGGACTATCGCCCCTGAGACAGAGGAATTCCAAAAAGCTGACAAGCCGCCCCAAGGAGGAGCATTCCGGACATAACAGGACTTTTGATTCAACACCCACATGCTCAAAATTCTTCTTGACCCCATATAATTCGTCCCCCTAGCTTGTACTTGTGCTCTTCTCCCCCGGGAGAAGTGCCCAGCAGGGTTCCTTTCTTTCTTTCAATAAAGCCTGTTACTCTGGTCTTTCAGACTCCCGTGGATTCCAACATAGATAAAGAATCATCTGCCTTTTATGAGAGTTGGTTAGAAAAATAAATTATCAAGTTTGAGAGCCACCACTTTAGATCCATTCAGATTTAGAAAAGGATTTAAACAGCAAGTAATAAGGGAGAGATTCAAGATGGAAGCAGAATATGAGGGTGTTACACTCACTTTCTCCCAGGACCAAACTGGAGTTACAACCAAATTTAAGAGCAATCATTCTGAATAACCAACTCAAGATTAAGTAAAAAAGAGTCTTACTCTCAAGCATTCACAGAAGCCACATCAAGACTAACAGGAAGAGAACAAAAAGACTGGTCTTGCTCCCATGAGCAACAGATGAGTTTCTAGAGGAATATCTCAAATGTGGACTATGGAGGAATCCCCCTGGAAAGTGTGAGGCTTAAACTCAAAGCTAGGTTCTAAACCCAGAGCACCAGAGTGGAGAAGAGTCTCCCATAAAACCTCTGGAAGTAAAAAGCAGCAAGGTTTCTGTCTGCCAGAAATAGACAGGAACCTACAGATACTCAGGCACCCACTTTAAAAGCTAACACACAAAATCTCATTCACAGCTATTTACCCTGGGCTCTGGCAAAAGGAGGGCTGAGCTAACTAGAACTGCATGAGGAGAGTCAGCTGTTTGTTGCTCTAGAGAGAGACATGGGGGACAGACACCAGGATCCCTATGTGAGTCATTCTCCATCATTCTCCAATTCTTCAGTTGCCATCACTCTTGAGTGGAGCACTCCCTTTTGTACAACATCAGCCTGAGGGGAAAGCAATTGTCCCACCCTTAGAGCTCCCTCTTGCCCTACCCTGAGGAGATTGGGCCCTGCTGAGGAGTCAGCAGCCTTGGTCAAGGAGTAGAGATCTGAACAGACTCAGGGGGTGGGAATAGCTCAGTTGTCTGGCTTTAAGGCAGGTACCCATTTCCTTTTACTTTCCTGTGAATCTGACTGGCACATCCCTCTCACAGGAGAGTCAATAGACCCACCCTCAGGGATCTGGAGGCCACACCCACCCAACTCCTAGTGGCTTTGCCCTGCTGACATCCAAGCAAAGTCTGGAACAGACTAAGATCAATGGCTCTGGGGTGGAGGCCATGTCCATCACTTTCCCTGAAGCCTGACCAGCATTACCCTCTAAGGGAGATCTACCAGCCCCAGCCACCTGACCCTGCCAGAGGCTCTTTCAGTGACTGAGCATAACAGACAGCCAGCAGGTTGAGGCAGCTGGCGCTGGAGCTTGAGATGCCTTGGAACTTTTGCTAACCTGCCTCTGTGACCAGTGCTGGTAAAAGCCAGCCTTGGTGTGCAGCTTGTTTCTTCCCACATGCACCTAAGGGCAGCAAAGGCTGCCACAAAATGTGGCTCGCTTATAGCTCCAAATAGGTTGCTAAGGGCCAGTCATAGGCAGCTTCTTGCATTGGCCTACACCAAGTTCCCTCACAAGAGGCCTAGAATCAACACACCTATTGACCAACTTCAGATATTAGAGAAGGAATTAGCTTCACAAACAGCATGTCCAAAGGGAGATCTTGTCAGGCACCAAACCCAGCTGAAGTGAATTTCATTTCCTGTCATCAGCACCTGCACAATACCTCACATGGTTTGGTCAAGGTAGAGCCTCATAGTCAGTCAGGCTGAGGGTCAATCCCACACACAGTAGGCCAATAGCAATTAAGACTCAATTATAACAGGAGAGCCCACATAATCTACACAAGGGTCATTCCTAGAACAACCCAGCTCAGGTTATCAAGGAAACTGTACCACTGGACCCATCAGTACACTTGTTACATAAGGCCAACCCATGAAGACTGGGAATCATAATAGATCTATCTAATATAGAGAAACAAACACAAAAAGTTAAAATGGGGAGAAAAAGAAATGGGCCCCAAATGGCAGTACAGGAGAAATCTCTAGAAAAAGAGCTAAGTCAAATGGAGATAAGCAACTTATCAGACTTAGAATTCAGAGTCGTGGCAATACAAATGTTAAAGGAGCAAGGTAAGAATTTCAACCAAGACATAGCAAGCATTAAACACAAAAATAAACAAACAAAAAACAAAACAACAAAAAATCCATAGAAACCATGGAAAGGAACAAGTCACAAATGAAGTTCAGTAGCAGATCAGAGATCTTCTATTTAAATATACAAAGAGGACAAGTGACCTTCAATCATTTAACAAGTGAAGAAAGCAGACAATATTTGCAACTTTTTTTTGACAGAAAGCAAAATTTTCAAAGAAATTAATGATTTAGTTAAAAAAATAAAAAAGCTATGAAACTGCAAAAGTAAAGCCTAAGACCTAAGTTCTAACAAAGAAAAGCAGTAAATATTCAGGACGCATGGTTTCTAATGAAGACAGCCTTATTGATCATTAGATTCTGGCAAAAAACCATCAAACTACCCCTCTTTAATTTTCTCATTCAGGTTAATCATAATGAGTTCAGTCTGAAAAAAAACTACCAACTGATACAAGAAATCATGTGTCATGGTGCAGTAACTTTAGGAAACATTGTACTGTGTTTTTAGTCATTTGGTGCTAATTGAAGAGTATTTTAATAAAGGCACAAGTGCAAAAAAATCCCTCTAGATATGCTTATTTGTAAATTTGTGAATTGGGTGGATTCTGTTAGCCTATTTTAGCACAAAATAAAGTATTATAACAAGGCTTATTTCTTTCCATGTATGCTGCATATTATATTAGCATAACAGTGGAGAGAAGGGACATGGAAGAAATGCATTTATGCACTGAAGAACTGAAAACAGCAAAATATATTCTAATAAAATAAAGATAACTTTTAAGAAATGGAGTAAGAATTAAAAATTTTGTGAATACACTGATGTGTCATTGATGAAGTATGGATTAGAGCCATTTATTCCAATTATTAGTGTTATTAACAACTAGGTAAATCTAAAGTTCTTCTGAAAAACAAATGAGGAAGGAGGAAATATAGTATGAAAACATTACAAATTAATATGTAAAAGAAATGCATAGTTTAATTTTCACCAAAAACATTAGTAGAAGTAATTCCTATACAGAACATTTTTTCTTTTTTCTTTTTACTTTTGTGTTTTTCTGAAGTGAGAAGCCAAAAAGCAGAACGACAGAATTCCGCATGCACCTGATGGACTGGGATCCACCCGGCATGTCCACCAGGGGGTGATGTTCTGCCCATCTGGGAAATTGCTCTGTAGCAACTGGAGCCACTCTAGCGCCTTAGGTGGAGACCAGGACTGAGGTGGAGGCCATGGAGCCATCCTCGGTGCCTGGGCCAACTTTGCTCCAGTGGAGCCTTGGCTGCAGGAGGGGAAGAGAGAGACAGAGAGAAAGGAGAGGGGGACAGGTGGAGAAGCAGATGGGTGCTTCTCCTGTGTGTCCTGGCTGGGAATTGAACCCTGGACCTCTATATGCCAGGCCGATGTTCTACCACTGAGCTAGCTGGCCAGGGTCAGTGAATATTTTTTCTTTTTGGAGTAGAAAAAAATGCAATAAATCAATATTATTCCATAGATTTTTTTATTACTATAAATTTGTCTTAGTATATGGGTCAAGAAAGATATCTCAAAAAAACTTTCAAAATATGTGAACTAAATAAAAATACAGTTATCAAAATTTGTGGGATGGAGTAAAAGTAGAGCTTAATTAAGAAAAATTTCTAGCATAGAATGCATATATTAGAAAATAAGAAATGACTAAAATAAGCCATCTAAACCTCCACCTTAGAAAACTGGAAAAAGAGTAGAAAAAAAGAAATATTAAAAATTAGAGCAGAAATCAATTAAATCAAGAACAGAAAATCAACAAAAAATAAAACCTAAAACTGACTCTGAAAAGTTCAATTAAATTAATAAATCTCTCCCCACACTACCCAAGAAGAAAGGTATCACACAAATTACTAATATTAGAAATGAGAAAAGGAACATAGCTATAGATCCCAAAGACATTAAGAGAATAGAAAAGGAATACTATGATCAACTCTATGTCCACAAATTTGATACCTAAATGCAATGGAAAATTGTCAAAACTCACACAAGAAAAAATAATCTTAATAGGTCTATATCTACTTACATAAAAAATAAAAGTTTAGATTACAATTTCAATTTATATATATATATTCTTTTATAAAAGTATTTCATTTCTTTATAAAATATAAGTCATAGTTAAATATTACCATTACATTAAATATTTATCATTACCTTTAATGTGTGCAGACCATCTCTCATATAATGAGATTCAACTTATATGTAACAAACTAAATATATCAATCATATCATGTTGGTTTTATATAAATCTAGATTAAACACAGTAAAAAAAAAATGAGACAACATCTATGAAAACATTAGAGAAATAGTGAATTTCTCTAATAGTTAAAAAGTAAAGGATCCAAAGCAGTTAGAAATAACTGTCATTATTGACAAAAAACATTGCCCATGATTTCTTTTTTCTAATAGAACTCAGAAATTATAATGGGTTTGAATAAAGGTCTACATATAAATGCATTTGTAGATTAAAAGCAGGATTCCTACCTCCTTTATTGCTTTTTTTTTTTCTTTTTTTTTCTTTTTTTTTTTGTATTTTTCTGAAGCTGGAAACGGGGAGAGACAGTCAGACAGACTCCCACATGCGCCCGACCGGGATCCACCCGCCACGCCCACCAGGGGCGATGCTCTGCCCACCAGGGGGCGATGCTCTGCCCCTCCGGGGCTTCGCTCTGTCGCGACCAGAGCCACTTTAGCACCTGGGGCAGAGGCCAAGGAGCCATCCCCAGCGCCCGGGCCATCTTTGCTCCAATGGAGCCTCGGCTGCTGGAGGGGAAGAGAGAGACAGAGAGGAAGGAGAGAAAGAGGGGTGGAGAAGCAGATGGGTGCTTCTCCTGTGTGCCCTGGCCGGGAATCAAACCCGGGACTTCTGCATGCCAGGCTGACGCTCTACCACTGAGCCAACCAGCCAGGGCCTTTATTGGGTTTTTGATGCCTTCTTTTCTTGTGGCAGGACTCATACATTTTAAATTATGAAAATGTCCTTGAAGTTGAGATTCAGATACCTGGATTACAAACAAGTGCCAAGTGCACACAGACATCACCATGGTCTCATTATTACTATTAGTAATGTTTACTGTAAAACCATGTCTACACTTTGATTTCTGATGTAACTCCAAATCTCTCTCATGAGTGACTGGGCAAAGACAGCAAAGTTATGTCCATTTGTTTCATTTTGAGGGTTTTTTTTTTTACTTTTAATAAAAATTTGAAAAAATGATTATATTTTTGTTTTAGAAATAGAAATAGAGCTAATATAATATAGAACAACTCAAGCAATTTTTAGTTCAAGGTTGGGAAAGGAATTTCATTACCTTGGAAATCTTACCTTTACAAGATTTATTCCCTAGTTCTTTTTGCTATTTATATCTGTACATTTGGATGTTTATACCCAAAAGAGAGAGCTACCTGACATGCCCAAGACTTTGAGGCAGAGCTCAGCAATGTCTGTTCAACTTGGTTTAAGTCTCCCTTTTGAATATTTGGGAGACTTTTATCCTTTCACAAACACTTCAGAACAGGCATTCTTAAATAAAAGAGAACTGAATTGCTCAGATTTCATCAAGACAAGTCAATGCCCCCATTTAATGTTGTAAATGTTTAAAATGCAAATATATGGCAAAAATGTAGTCAGATACACGAGAAAATACTTTAATAATATATAAATTTTATAACTACAAAATATATGCTGCTCAAAAAAATTAGGGGATATTTTATAGCTTCATATTCATTTTGAAATATCCTCTAATTTTTGTTAGTAGTATACTTCTTAGTAGATACAAAATCAGAGACACACTTTAGAGAAATGACAACATCAATAAACGATGAAGTCCAATAATCCAGATGTGTTGCACTTTTTTCATTTTGAATAGAAAGTTTTGTCTTAATGAGAAAGGAAAGGGAGCCATCTAAGACCCAGAAAAAACAAGAAGTCTGTAAGCACCATTGAAAATAATATAATTAAGGAACACACACAACAGAAAAGAATAGGAGTGATTCTTTTTTGTGTGGGGGACAGAGACAGGGACAGATAGGGACAGACAGACAGGAAGGGAGATGAGAAGCATCAGTTCTTCGTTGTGGCTCCTTAGTCTCCTCAGTTGTTCATTCATTGCTTTCTCATATGTGCCTTGACCAAGGGGCTACAGCAGAGTGAGTGACTCCTTGCTCAAGCCAGCAACCTTGGGCTCAAGCTGGTGAGCCTTGGCCAAACCAGATAAGTCCGTGCTTAAGTTAGAATCCTCGGGGTTTCCAACCGGGTCCTTCATGTCTCAGTTTGACGCTCTATCCACTGCGCCACTGCCTGGTCAGGCTAGGAGTGATTCTTACATTACTGCCAGTAGCCAGCATGGCAGAATCCAACAGATTGTGGTGTCCTCTTCCATCAGGACCATTATAGTGATTGATTTGAGGTCTGTTAAATCACCTACATTTGGGGATCTAAAAAAAACCACATTAAAGTGGAATTATTTCCTTTATACATTTTATTTGTAAACAGTGCTCTCCCGATATGCCTTTTAATGAGTAAGGAAATATATGTTATGTTATATATTATAATATACATAATATTATAATTATAATATTATACATAATATACAAATATATGTTATGTATTATAATATACATAATATATGATTATCATATAAACATCTATGCATATTAAGTTATACATTGTTTATTTGGGTACCCTGATCTAGAACTGAGCAGAGTGCAAATGATGAATATGAGAATGTGTGTCCTAATTACAATCTAGCAGCTCTAACCTTTCAATCTTAGTTTTTTTTTTTTGTTTTTTTTTTCTTTTTTTTTATAATTTTATTTTTTTAATGGGGTGACATCAATAAATCAGGATACATATATTCAAAGATAACAAGTCCAGGTTATCTTGTCGTTCAATTATGTTGCATACCCACCACCCAAAGTCAGATTGTCCTCTGTCACCTTCTATCTTGTTTTCTTTGTGCCCCTCCCCACCCCCTATCCCTCTCCCATTCCCCCCTCCCCCCCCGTAACCACCACACTCTTATAAATGTCTCTTAGTTTCACTATTATGTCCCACCTACGAATGGAATAATACAGTTCCTGTTTTTTTCTGATTTACTTATTTCGCTTCGTATCATGTTATCAAGATCCCACCATTTTGCTGTAAATGTTCCGATGTCATCATTTCTTATGGCTGAGTAGTATTCCATAGTGTATATGTGCCACATCTTCTTTATCCAGTCATCTATTGATGGGCTTTTTGGTTGTTTCCATGTCCTGGCCACTGTGAACAATGCTGCAATAAACATGGGGCTGCATGTGTCTTTACGTATCAATGTTTCTGAGTTTTTGGGATATATACCCAGTAGAGAGATTGCTGGGTCATAAGGTAGTTCTATTTTCAGTTTTTTGAGGAACCACCATACTTTCTTCCATAATGGTTGTACTACTTTACATTCCCACCAACAGTGTATGAGGGTTCCTTTTTCTCCACAGCCTCTCCAACATTTGCTGTTACCTGACTTGCTAATAACAGCTAATCGAACAGGTGTGAGGTGGTATCTCATTGCCGTTTTGATTTGCATTTCTCTAATAGCTAAAGAAGATGAGCATCTTTTCATATATCTGTTGGCCATTTGTATTTCTTCCTGGGAGAAGTGTCTTTTCATATCCTCTTCCCATTTTTTTATTGGATTGTTTGTTTGTTTGTTGTTGAGTTTTATGAGTTCTTTGTATATTTTGGATATTAGGCCCTTATCTGAGCTGTCGTTTGAAAAAATCATTTCCCATTTAGTTGGCTTTCTGTTTATTTTGTTATCAGTTTCTCTTGCTGAGCAAAAACTTCTTAGTCTGATGTAGTCCCATTCATTAATTTTTGCCTTCACTTCTCTTGCCTGTGGAGTCAAATTCATAAAATGCTCTTTAAAACCCAGGTCCCTGAGTTGAGTACCTATGTCTTCTTCTATGTACTTAATTGTTTCAGGTCTTATGTTTAGATCTTTGATCCATTTTGAGTTAATTTTTGTACAGGGTGACAAACTGTAGTCCAGTTTCATTCTTTTGCATGTGGCTTTCCAGTTTTCCCAGCACCATTTATTGAAGAGGCTTTCTTTTCTCCATTGTGTGTTGTTGGCCCCTTTATCAAAAATTATTTGACTATATATATGTGGTTTTATTTCTGGACTTTCTATTCTGTTCCATTGGTCTGAGTGTCTATTTTTCTGCCAATACCATGCTGTTTTGATTGTCGTGGCCCTATAATAGAGTTTGAAGTCAGGTATTGAAATGCCCCCAGCTTCATTCTTTTTCTTTAGGATTGCTTTGGCTATTCGGGGGTTTTTATAGTTCCATATAAATCTGATGATTTTTTGCTCTATTTCTTTAAAAAATGTCATTGGAAGTTTGATGGGAATTGCATTAAATTTGTATATTGCTTTGGGTAATATAGCCATCTTGATTATATTTATTCTTCCTAGCCAAGAACAAGGTATATTCTTCCATCTCATTATATCTTTTTCGATTTCCCTTAACAATGGTTTATAGTTTTCATTATATAAGTCCTTTACATTCTTTGTTATGTTTATTCCTAAGTATTTTTTTGTTGTTGTTGCAATCGTGAAGGGGATTGTTCTTTTGAGTTCCTTCTCAGTTGTTTCATTGTTGGCATATAGAAAGGCTATTGACTTCTGTATGTTAATTTTGTATCCTGCGACCTTACTGTATTGGCTTATTGTTTCTAGTAGTCTTTTTGTGGATTCTTTGGGGTTTTCGATGTATAGTATCATATCATCTGCAAAAAGTGATACCTTTACTTCTTCTTTTCCGATATGGATGCCTTTTATTTCTTTGTCTTGTCTGATTGCTCTGGCTAGAACCTCTAGTACCACATTAAATAAGAGTGGAGAGAGTGGACAACCCTGTCTTGTTCCTGATTTAAGGGGGAAAGCCTTCAGTTTAGTGCCATTTAATATGTCAATCTTAGTTTAATGTATCAAATGTGGATTTTAAGATTAGTTTAAATATTTTTTATCCAGAGTCCTTAGTGTCTTGGTCCAAATGAGTGTCTCCAATAAGAATGTCATATGCAAAGGCATATCTTTGCTGGATAAAAAAGTTATGGTTTTGGTGCCTATTCTACTTGCATGGAAAGAGAATTACCAAAATATTTTCCTGAAGAATAGCTAGCTGCTTTGGATTTTTCCAAGGTCAATGTAGTATGGTCTGAGGGAAGTCACTAAAATAGAAATGGAAAAGATGACCAACATAAGAGAAAGTCTGACATTTTAACCAGTGGAGAATTCTACTGTAGAAACCTAGAGGCCTCACTGAGTAATTGATTAAAGTGCCTAGAAAGACCTACTTGCTCATAGTGACTGCAGAAAAATGGTGGCTAGGAAAGGGTGCACCTATAACTCAGATCACAGTTCACTTCTCTGGGCAAATCCATGAGATTTAGGGTCTCTATCGGAATACCTTTACAGGACCATGGAACTCTCTCATGAGTAACATCCGTTTTAAATTTTTGTTCCTGTGTCAAACTACTCTGCATTTGAATGCACACACAGTTTCAAAGATTAAAAACATCCAGTGAAAAGGGAGATTGTTGGAAAGACATCAAGATTACCTTGACCTCTGGGGAACCTTTCACTTCCAGGCTTCCCATGATTTAAGATACCTTTCACAGGTAAAGGATCTTGCAAATGGGGTTTCTATTTCTTCATGAAACAGCCTCTGTAAATTTCCTGGGAAATCCAGCAAGTTAATCTCTGCTGTTGCATTTTGTGGTAGGCCTCTCAAGTACCAGATAGGTTTCTAGGATGATTCATTCTTCTCCAGCTCCCATACATCCTGTTTGTGATGAATGTTCAAGAAATGCCCTGATAATAAAATTTTTGGCCTGGTTTTCCAAATCTTTTACTTTAACCCCCAAAACACTATAATACTCAAGTGCCAGACAGCATCACAGTCAAATTAGATTGTCTCGAGCTGGAAGCAATTTTTGCCAGTAAGATACAGGCTGGCATAAATGAGGTGACAGACATGAAGATATGCATGTTTTCAGTTTGAAGTGTATATTAGCAGGTTTGATGTAGTGTTTTCTATGCACAGCTTTAAAAATGGACTTTTTTGTGGTTTTAATCTAAGTTAAGCTTGGGAGGACCTGAGGCAGATAAAAACAAAGCATTTGAGTAATTGAGTAATATTCAGACAAGCCCAAACAATGAATAAAGTAGTGAAATCTAGTCAGATCTGTGAAGAAGTAGAATAAATCTTTAAGGCTTTTCTTATAAATATTCATTTATACAGAAAACACCAAGTACTATACATGTTCACATGTCTGCATATCTATCAAAAGTCCACTAACTAATCTGCATAAAATTAAAATGAGCTAATCTTCATAGGATATAAACCATTAGGTAATTCTTCCTTCCATTTTAAATTCTGTTTAGTATCTTTTTAGGTAGCCATTTGTGTTAGCTCCCAATCAATAGTGCATGTTTGTAGTCCTGGGAATGTAGTAAGTTATATTTATGTTGCCTTTCCTGTTTTCAAGGGTTGTTTATTTTTTAAACATTTATTAAGTGATTGCCATACAGGATTGAAGGACAAAGAAAGATAACCAAAACAGAACTAGACCCTCATATTAAGGATCTAGAGACAGAAGGTCTGAAAAAAGTAGCAGTATAGCAAAAATGCAAAGTACTTAAAAAGAACTAAAAAAAGCATATAGAGAATAATCTAAAAAATAAGTACTATGCAATTTCATAAAAGGTGTGACTTACACTTGGTGATTACAATAATTTAAACCATTCAAATATTTGAACATCTTGCTACTTCCTAATGATTTAAAGTCCCCTATGATGCAATATGTACAATTCTTTAAATGACTGCTCTATCTTTGTGGATATATCTCAACTGACATGCCACATTTTGGATTGTGTTTTAATTTTAGCTTAGAATGAAGAATACTCTCTCAGTGGACTGAATATTCTTAATTTTGGGTTAAAACCATTAGGAAAGATTCCATTCCACCTTTCTTAATATGGAGTTTTATTCCTTTAGTATGAATAACTCTTCTGATTTAAACAAAAAAGCTGCAAAGCAGGTCATCTTATCTCAACATTTTATTATTTTTCATAATAAACTTGTTCTGCTGTCAAGGTTCCATGTGAGATTAATACAAAAATTAACTTAAAAGATTATGTAGTGCTATTTTTACTTTCTTTACCAAAGAAAAATGTTTTCTTCATAGAAATCATTATGTTTTGCTTAATGAAAAACTGGAAGGAAGGTGTTTTATTCTGGAGTTTGAAAATAAATCTCAGTGTATGGCATTAATAAAAGGTTATTATCTTAGATATTATTTCATAATAGCTCATTACTATAAAAGAATTCAAATAGATAATGCTTCTATTACATGATTATTGAAAGCAGATGAATATTGCTTTGTTTGAATTATAACCCATAAATTTATTGATTTCATAAAAAAGGGGTGGCTAAATTTAATGAGTCACTCTATATATACCAAAATTCATTTTAAGAAACAATTGAGTCAATAAAAAACGCTAAGGGAGTGTTCCATTCAGATAAAAGGAATAGCTTACTGACCAACCCATCTCATCCCTTAGTTTTCCTACTAAATTCTTTTTTTTTTTTTAAATTTATTCATTTTAGAGAGGAGAGGGAGAGACAGAGAGAGAAAGAGAGAGAGAGAAGAGACAGAGAGAGAGAAGGTGGGAGGAGCTGAAAGCATCAACTCCCATATGTGCCTTGACCAGGCAAGCCCAGGGTTTCGAATCGGCGACCTCAGCATTTCCAGGTTGACGCTTTATCCACTGCGACACTACAGGTCAGTCCCCTACTAAATTCTTATTCAGACTTTTGGTCGGCCCCTTTGTAAAGCTCTTCAGTATATGTTTGCACTTGTAGTCATGTAAATGAATAAATGAAGAAATAATTTATATCTGCAATTCAGTGTTGTTATTCTCAGCTCATTACATTGAGAGCTCTGATATGTTCTTGATTATACTTCCACATTATCTTGACACCTTAGACAGAAAAAGAAGAACTTATTCCTCATATATGTGTATACATGTTTACCTAAGAGTTTCATATATATGAATAATATATGAATGTTTATATAAAATTATTTATAAACAATGCATGTTTTATATTCTCAAAAAGTATCTACATTTATTAAAATAACTCTTTTCTTCTGCACCACTCCATTAGAACCCACAGAAAATGATAAGGGTTTCACAGCAAGATTAGATATGGCTTTACTCTCAAAGTATATAATAATATATCATGCCAACCAAAAAAGAGAGAAAGTCTCTCTTAATCTAATTTCTTATCCCAGCAAACCCATATGTCTCAATTTCCCACTACAGGTATAGACTATTTCTATAACTCCAAAAAGTTCTCCTATGTTTTTTTCAGTCAGTCCCCACAGCCTTCAATCCCTAGAAAATTAGGTTGATTTTTTCTTTTTTAAATCAGTGTACATTAGTTTGCTTCTTCTAGAATTTTATATAAATAAGACCATGCATTATATCCTTTTTGTTTCTGGCTTCTTTTGTCAACGTAAGTCTAATAACCATTCAAGTTTTATGTATCAGTTGTTTACCATATTTTTCGCTCCATAGGTTGTACTTTTTTCCCCCAAAGGTGAAGGGAAAAATGGCGTGTGTCTTATGGAGCAAAAAATAAGGTATTTTATTAACTATTTTAACACACCATTTGGTTCAGAATACTTTTTTTCTTAGATTCCTCCTTATAATCCTAGGTGTGTCTTATGGTTAGGTGTGTCTTATGGAGCAAAAAATACAGTATTTCTTTTTATTGCTAAGAAGTATTCAATTATCTGACAAAACTACAATTTGGTTAATCATTCTTCTGTTATTGGACATTTGAATCACTTTCTGTTTTTGGCTATGATCAATTATACTTCTATAAACTTTATTGTGTGATTTTTTTTTCATTTTTCAAGATAAATAGTAAGAGTGATTGCTGGATTATAGTATATGCTGATATTTATAAAAATACATGAAATAATTTTACAAAGTGGTATCTTGTGATTTTAATTTCCATTTTCTTGATGATTAGAGGCTGAGAACATTTTCATGTTCTTACTGGCCATCTGTATATATTTTTTGAAGTGTCTGTTTATGTCTTTTGTCCTTTTGAGGGGATTACTGATCTTTTTATTAATGATTTGTAAGGTTTCTTTATATGTCCTAAAGCAACTGTTACATGGTCGATGTATGTTCCATAGTTACATTCTTCTATTTATACTTCATTTTCTTTAATGGTGTATTTTATGAACAGATTTTTAAAATTTTAATTAAGTACAATTAACAATTTTTTTCTTTTCTGCTTCTTTAAGAAACTTTTAACTGTAAAGTTCTGTTTCTTTTAGAAATGTTAGTTGTTTTCTTTACACTTTTGTCTATGATCCATCTCAAATTACATAGTATATGGTGTGAGGTAGGGATTATTATTTTTTTCCTTTGGGGATATATAGGTGTGAAAATGGAAATACAAACTCCTAAAAACTTTAAATTATGTTGGAAAATTTTTTTACAGAATTTTTTTACTGAATATGTGTCAATCTATTTCTGCACTATCTGTTTTCTGACTTTGGTCTTGGTCTTATTGTCTATTTTCCCAGCAATATCACTCTCTATTTTATAGCTTTATAATAGGTTTTAAAATCAGATACTGCATCTTTTAACTAAAATACATGTTCATGCCCCAAGCTTATTGGTTCCAAACCCATTGGCATCTAACACTAAGATGTCTCTCAGGTCATTATTTTTGGTGACTATTCTAGAAAATCTGACCATATAAACACTTTAAAAATTTAAGTAGAGTAAAATAGCTCCAAAGAGCCTGACCTGTGGTGGCGCAGTGGATAAAACGTCGACCTGGAAATGCTGAGGTCGCCGGTTCGAAACCCTGGGCTTGCCTGGTCAAGGCACATATGGGAGTTGATGCTTCCAGCTCCTCCCCCCTTCTCTCTCTCTGTCTCTCTCTCTCTGTCCTCTCTAAAAATGAATAAATAAATAATTTTAAAAAAAGTAGTGATGGTTTTTTATAAAAAAAAAAAAAAAAAAAATAGCTCCAAAGATATAGATCAAAACATAAATGAACATATGACTGAACTATAAATGAAGCCTTTGTGTAATTCTAAAAGATCCAAGCAGAATCTACTTCATCAGTTAATCACAACAAAAATAATTATGATAAAAATATTTAATATTGTTTTACTGCTTAAATCTTTTATCCAAGTTGTTCTAAAATAATTTCCTTCCCTGGCCTCCACTTCTTTATGAACTTATTTCATTTTTCCAAAACTTGGTATTTTTAGTTTTTCTTTCTCACCAGTATATCTTTAACTTCTCACTTCAACACATGTTTCCTGTTCATTGTACAGAAATACATTTAAATTATGTGTGTCCAATAACAAAACAACACAACAAACAAACCATTCTTCACATAATAAAATTCATAATTATGCATCCAGTTTATTGCCTTATCTCCCTGTTCCCACAATGGTCTTTCTTAAAGTATCAATTTATATGTATTCATGCAATCTACATAATAACCAGTCCTCATTCTAATTAGAAATACTGGTCAATGTCATTGTAGATAGTCTCTTTTCCTGTGGCCATTTAAAAAAATCTTCTTGCCTGGGCCGATTTGTTCAGTGATACAGCATCGGCTGGCATGTGGATGTCCGTGTCTGATTCCCCACCAGGGCACACAGAAGTGCCCATCTGCTTCTCCACACTTCCTCTTCCCCTTTCTCTTTCTCTTTGTCTTCCCCTCCTGCAGCAAAGGCTCCATTGGAGCAAAGTTGGCCCGGGTGCTGAGGATGACTCCATGGCCTCCACCTCACATGCTAAAAAATGGCTCTGGTGGGCCCTGGCCGGTTGGCTCAGTGGTAGAGCGTCGGCCTGGCGTGCAGAGGTCCCGGGTTCAATTCCCGGCCAGGGCACACAGGAGAAGTGCCCATCTGCTTCTCCACCCCTCCCCCTCTCCTTCCTCTCTGTCTCTCTCTTCCCCTCCCGCAGCCGAGGCTCCACTGGAGCAAAAGATGGCCCGGGCGCTGGGGATGGCTCCTTGGCCTCTGCCCCAGGTGCTAAAGTGGCTCTGGTCGCGGCAGAGCAATGCCATGGAGGGGCAGAGCATCGCCCCCTGGTGGGCAGAGTGTCGCCCCCTGGTGGGCGTGCCAAGTGGATCCCGGTCGGGCGCATGCGGGAGTCTGTCTGACTGTCTCTCCCCATTTCTAGCTTCAGAAAAATACAAAAAAAACAAAACAAAAATGGCTCTGGTTGCAATAGGCCAATGCCCCCAAAGGGCAGAGCATTGCCCCCTGGTGGGCTTCCTGTGTGGTACATACAGGAGTCTATCTGCCTCCCTGCTTCTCACTTCAGAAAAACTTAAAAAAAAAAGAAGCTATTGGATAACATTAAGTAAATAAGTTTAAAATAGTATAATAAACCAAATAATCAAAAAGTATTTATGCTCTGCACAAAAATTTAATGTGTTTTTCCAAAAAGTTTAATTTAAAAAATTAGAATTTCTAAAATTTTTAATGAAAGAGTCTAAAACATCATTATTAATTTAAATGCTATGGACTCCTGAAAATAGTGTCTAAATTTTAACACCTCACATTTTTGCCGATGTAACTTACTGAATGTATTTAATTATTTAGCAAACATTTCATGATACTGTATCTAGTCTATAAATTCTACTATAATTGCAAATCAAACTTTAATAAAATATGTCTTGACAGGCTTTCTGATTTTATTTTTTAACAATCTCCCCACTCACTCTGTTCTCGCTACATTGACCCATTTTTTCTGAAACAAACTCCCAACTAAAGTTATCTGTATTTTTTGTTGTTTGAATCTTTCCCTAGCTACCTATGCAGCTCATTCTTCAATCTCATTCAGGTCTCTGCTTAAATCAGTGGTCCCGGGGCCAAGGACCAGTACCAGTCCACAGGGAGAGAATAAATAACTTATATTATTTCTGTTTTATTTATATTTAAGTCTGAATGATGTTTTATTTTTTAAAAATGACCAGATTCCCTCTGTTACATCCATCTAAGACTCACTCTTGATACTTGTCTCATAAATTCTACAATTATACTTAAAAATACCACAGTTTTTACACCAGTCACATAATTTTATTTTGTGCATTTATCTGTCCCACCCTAACGGCCGGTCTGTGAAAATATTTTCTGACATTAAACTGGTCCGTGGCCCAAAAATGGTTGGGGACCAAATGTCATCTCATTTGAGACCTCTGTCACCATTTCACATAAAACATAACCTTCATGCCTCTCATCCAATGTTCTGCCTTGCTTTTCTGCATATCACTTAGTAAAGCAAAATTGAGAGTTACTAAACATTCAGTTAATTGCTAAATGAATAAAAACAAAGATTGATATAATCTTTTGAGGTCCAAGGAAATCCAATGTTCCTATTTCAGGCTCACTTATAGGTAATTTTTGGGAAGAGGACCTTTTCTACTTTGGACGGAAATAACACATAACAGACAGCCACTTATATGATGAAATTTCCATTCAAATAAATGTTGTATAGTCTGTTTGAAAAATAAATGACCTGCATAACTTGAATATCTCTGAGAAATTTAGCTTGACTCATTAAAGCAAGTTTCAGCATTTATACGTAGTATTATTTCTTTTTTTTTAAGATTTTATTTATTGATTTTTAGAGAGAGGAGAAAGAGAAGGAGAGAAGGGGGAGGAGCAGGAAGCATCAACTCCTACAGGTGCCTTGACCAGGTAAGCCCAGGGTTTTGAACTGGCAACCTCAGCATTCCAGTTCGACACTTTATCTGCTATGCCACCACAGGTCAGGCGCTTTTTTTCTTTTTGTTTTTTAAGTGAGAGCAGGGGAAATAGAGAAACAGACTCCTGCATGTGCTCAACCAGGATCCACCCAGCAACCCTTGTCTGAGGCCAATGTTCAAATCAGCTGAGCTATTTTTTGCACCTGATGCTGATGGTCTGGGACCAACCAAGCTACCCTCAGGGCTGAGGCTTGAACCATTGAGCCACTGGCTGTGGGAAAGGAAGAGAGAGAGAAGCAGATAGTCGCTTCTCATGTATGCCCTGACCAGGGATTGAACTTGGATGTCTGCACGACAGGCTGACATTCTAACCACTGAGCCAGGGCCCTTAGTGTTATTTTTAAAGTAACTATTATAATATAAAATGCCTGGCTCTTCTACAGGATTGTCCAAATGGGTTAAAATTTTAGCTTCAATCTGTGTCTCCCCTAATTTAGTTACATCCCCCCCCAAGAAATGTCCTTAAATTAAAATAATTCCTAAGAATTTTTGTAAAATACGAACAGATTTGATACCACTTTTTAAAGATCCCTGAGACTTATTCAGTTTTCAAAGTACATTTGGTGTTTGGAAAATCATAGATCTCAACAGTAAAGTAGCCAAACTGTGTTTTGAATAAAAGATACAATATAGTGATTTATTATAAGGATCAATGAGCCAGAATTTTGCAATTTCACATTAGATTGTAGGCTACAACAAGAAATTTCTTTTAAGAAATGAAAAAATAGGACTGATAGAAAATTTTTGAAAGGAAATCACCCACAACAAATAGGGGTAATACCTGCAAAATCTGTTATGAATTTTGATAAATATCATTTATAGTGCAGCTGCTTTCTAAAATGCCAGCAATATGAATGCCATTGAGAGTTTAGTTATTTTAGATAGATTTATTTTCAGATAGAGGACACATAAATCAAACCTGGTTTTATATGGTACATTTAAATACACATAGTCCACTTTCTGCTTGTGTATTCATCCTGAATAATTTATTTATTCACTTATTTATTAATTATTGAACATATTGCCTAAGAATAATTACCTTATAGTTTTCTCAGTCCTGCTACCAGAGAAGAAAAATTATATATTTTCATATTTATTAATTTCTTTACTTCTAAGAAGTAGTTAGAATTGGCCTTTCCCTTCTACCTTAAACAAATACAAAACTAGATGAGAAATATTAAGGAACTGTGCTCACCAGACAGCTCAGTTGGTTAGAGCAATATCCCGATAAGCAAAGGTTGCAGGTTCAAGACACACACAGGAACAGATCAATGTTTCTGTCTGTTTCCATCACTTTCTCTCTCCCTTTTTCCCTTCTTCTCTCTAAAATCAATCAATAAATTTAAAAAATATATATTGAGTGAGGATTTTCAGGCGTTGACTAATAGTGGTACAGGACTAACACTGCTGAGTGAAAGAATCTAAGACGAGCTCTATGTGCATTCTCTGACTGGTGACAGTTTCCCAACTGCAGCACAGGGAAGTAGGCACATCAATCCAGAATTAGTAGCCGGTATAAAAATCCTTCAAAAATCAGAGTGAAATAAAAATATATATTTTTAAATTTTATTTATTCATTTTTAGAGAGGAGAGAGAGAAACAGAGAGAGAGAAGGGGGGAGGAGCTGGAAGCATCAACTCCCATATGTGCCTTGACCAGGCAAGCCCAGGGTTTCGAACCGGCAACCTCAGCATTTCCAGGTCGATGCTTTATCCACTGCGCCACCACAGGTCAGGCCAAAAATATTTTTTATTTAAACACAACTGAAAGAATATGTTGCCAGCAGAGCTACACTACAAGTGATACTAAGAGAAGGTGATCAGGCTAACTGAAATGGATATCAAATGGAAACTGAGATCAATAAAAAGAATAGAGTGTGAGAATTGCTAACTATTTAGCTAAATAAAGAAAAAAATTCTTTTAATTTCATAAAAAGCAAATGAGTATTTAAAATTAATATTAATGTTGGGTAGGGTTAATAATACATGTAGGAGTAAAATATATGGCATTAATAGCCCAAAAGTCAAATGATCTCATATAGAAGTATGTTTTTTATAAAGTTTTTATATCTCTGAAGGGTGAAGAATGAAGTATGAGTGCTGCCATGTTAATTATATGTAGACTACAGTAAGTTAAAAGAGCCTATTATAATTTCTAGAGCAACCACTAAAATAACATAAAAATGAGTTATAGCTAAATATTCAATAAAGAACATAAAGTGGTATAAGATTAGATAAATAGTGAATGGAACAGAACAGAGTTTAGTAAAAGGCTCATGAATACAAGTAAATCAACAAAGTTTCCAAGGTACCCATCCACTCAACAGAAAAATTAAAGTCGTTTCATGAAATGATGTTGATTAATTGGATATACATATAAAAGAAAAAATAAACCTCTATCTCTAAGTTACCTTATCAAAATGTTAGTTAAAAAATGATCATAGACCCAACCATAAAAGATAAAATTATAATAAAGTATATAATAAAATATTCATATTAGAATAAGAAGGTTTCTTAAAGCATTAGAATCTTAAAAAGAAATAAGAAATTAAACTTCATCACATTTAAAAGAAATGAGAAGTAAGGGCATATTAGGAGAAAATATTTGTAATGCATATATATGTATTTATAAAACAGTATATATGATTCCATTTATAGGTTATAGAATAGACTAAACTAATTTAAGGTGATAAAAATACTACTGATGTGGGGGATTAGGAATTGGTAAGGATTCCCTGCAAAGAAGCAGGAAGGAATTCTCTGTGATGACAGAAATGTTTTCTATCCTGTGTGTAGTGTATGGTAGACAGAATAATTTCCTAAAAGATGTCTACATCCTAATGATCCTTATGCTCAGAACCTCAGAATCTGTTACTTTACATGACAAAAAGACTTTGCAGAGGTGATTATATAAAGAAACTTAAAATGGGAAGATTATGTTGGAATATGCAGGAGGAGTTAGTATAATCACAAGGTGCTTATAAGGGGAAGGCAAGAGGGCCAAAGTCAGAGAAATCGATGTGATGACAGAAGCTGAGTTTGGAGTGATGTGCTTTGATGGCAGAGAAAGAGACCAGGTAAGAAAGGGATGCAGGCAGCCTTTAGAAGCTGGAACCTAGAAGGAACCAGGCTTACCTGCATCTTGATTGAACACTGTAGAGATATTCAGGCTTCTGAACTCCAGAACTGGAAATTAACATTTATGTTCTGTAAGTTATTGAAAACGACAATTTGTTACAGCAGCGATAGGAAACTCATACAAAATGGTTGTTACATGGGTAGCTAAATATGTCAAAATCCATTGACATGTACAATTAAAAGCAGTGTATTTTAACGTATGTAAATTATACCTCAATAAAGTTGATTTTCGAGTACACTGAGAAAGTATTGTGTAGGAAACGTTTTGCATCGACTGCACTCGCTGAGGCCGGGTTCCTCAGCACAGTTGGAACTCGCTACACGTGCCTGCTGAGCATTGGAACAGAAGCTGCTCCAAAACCGACGTGTTATATAAACACTGGATTTTTAAAAACATTGTGCAAATATACTTCCTAAATATTGTTTGTAATAATTGACTACTAAAAATATATTTTCTATATATTGTACTAAATAAAATACATGATTAAATCACTTTTCCTCTTTTACTTTTTGTAATGTGGCTTCTAGAAAATTTATAATTACATATTGAACTCATATTAATTTCTTATAGACAGCTCTGATTCAGGTTCAGAAAAGGGTTAGATCCATATCTAGTTAGAATGAGATTCAGGGAAGGAATTTATCCTTTAAAACATTTCAGGAAAATAGGTAGAGAGAACAGTGTATTTGAGAAAACAGGAAATGAAAAGTCAAAAATTAGAAAGTGAGGAAGTTTAATGCATGTTTGAAGGATACCAAAAAATGATGGTTGGTTAGAGCACACAGCTAATAATGAGAAGTTATTAAAGATTGATTGAATAACCTCATTATTTTGTTCAAAGTAGCATAAATTCCCAGAATATTAGATAAATCCATATTTAAATGTAAACATAAATACTTTGCAATGTCAAATTTAAAGGATGCTGGCATTACCATGGTTAATATTTTATGGTATTTGCAACATTGTTCCATTAGCACAGATAGATTACAAAGATAATAGCTTCCATTAGCACAGAGAGTTAATTGTCTATGGAATTGATTTTTGTTTTTTTAGTTTTATGCTTAGTCTGCTTATTAGGAGAACAAATAACATACCTCTTCCCTGTCTAACTCTGCTAATAAGTAAGCTAACTTTAAATTCATGAAATAATCAAAACATGTGGTGATAGTGTACAATACTTAAAGGAAAAATAGAAAGGCAAATTTATAAATGGTGGTCTCCAGAATATCAAGTATTAGCTTATATTATAGAGGTTACAATACAAGACCAAGATATTTTGAATTGATTGAGTCATCTATACATATGCACTAATAGGATCAGATTTTTGTGGTATAAGTAGTTGTGTCATGGAAAAAATGCACTGGGATAATAGTAATCTCCATACATCTGTGTTCATAACACATACACACCAAAATGAATTGTGTATATATTTCAGTGCTATAAAATGTATCACTTGCCTCTTTCTGGTAACTCAAAAGATTGAACACACATTTCAGTTATCTTTGGGAAGAACTCACACACACACCTGTACATATACTCATCTATACATGATGTATAGATTATCTTGCACACTAAAAACATTTGATATACATTTTAAAATTTATAAGCACAGTAAACATGTCTTTTCAACTTCTATAAAACTAAGAGATAACCTAGATAACCTTTATATTTTGCTAAAATGCAATTAAGTTTAATAGGATCAATTTAATTTATTTAAAAAAGCTTAGAACTTAAACATATTTTTTGTACTAGTCACTACCACAATGAATAAAATGTCAGTTCCTGTAATTAAGAAATTGTCTATAAAAGAACAGAGATATATAGGTAGATGCTATAAAAAATAAAGTAATAACAGAGCTCAGGAATGTTCTTGGGCAGGGTTTCTTCTTCAGGGAGACCTGCTATGTGTTAAACTTGAACATGTTTATTCTAACCAGTGTCTTAAAAACAATATTAATTAACTGCTTAATAATTTGAAGACTATTCCTTGAAAGTTCTGGAGCAAAACTTAAAGGCACATTTCTAAAAAACTGACTATAACAGGGTACTTAATATAAAACCTAATTTCTAAAAAAAAAATTATTAAATATTTTGCAAAGAATTTTCAGCCTGGGAAATGAAGTAACATATTAAGTCTTGAAAAAGAAAGTATTCAACCTAGTTTAGGCATATATTGTCTACCTCATAAAATATTGTTTCACAGGAAAATAAACACTATTGCTAAATGGTGTTCTAACATAATACATTGCAATTGATATTTCATGTTAGTTAACAATAGACTGATAGATGTGTTCTCTGCTTTCCTTTAAAATAACTTTTTGTAGAAGATGACATTGACTTTACAGAATGATAAACTTGTGTGCTTTATAATTTAAAAACAAAAAGCTACAGAATTCAATCAGTATTTATGTGGGGTCATTTTATTCAGAATACTTAATTAGTATCAAGAAAAGAGAACATGAGATTGATATACCAAGGCTAGCAAATAGCCTATCTAACAATATAATAAAGTAATGTAATTTGTAACTGGAGTTTCTCATTTAGAAGAGGTGGGGTTATCCTTAAAATGCAGACTGCTTCATTAATGGGGGGCAGCAATGAAGTGATGGCTACCATTGATTGGGCTGAGTCAGGGCACAACAGGTCCCATAATAAATGGTTAGGGCAGTGGTCCCCAATCCCTGGTCCATGGACCGGTACCAGTCTGTGGGCCATTTGGTACCAGTCCACAGAGAAAGAATAAATAACTTACATTATTTCCATTTTATTTATATTTAAGTCTGAACAATGTTTTATTTTTTTTTAAATGACCAGATTCCCTCTGTTACATCTGTCTAAGACTCACTCTTAACGCTTGTCTCAGTCACGTGATACATTTATCCGTCCCACCCTAAAGGCCGGTCCATGAAAATATTTTCTGACATTAAACCGGTCCGTGGCCTAAAAAAGGTTGGGGACCACTGGTTTAGGGGATTCAGAGAGTCCTGACCTTTGACCTCTGTGGAGAACAGGAGGTTTTTACAACTTCAATGTGCACATGCTCCTACAATGAGAGAGGGAGATACAATGATGAGGCAGAGGAATTAATCTGACCATTGCTGTGTTCACCATCTATCACCCACAGAAGACTTGTAATTATTGTTGCCCTCAATGAAATAAAAAATTACAACAAAATTATGGCAATAATTTGCTGAATATCTTGTGTAACCACCTCTCAGTTTGTCTGTCTCTAAGTGCACAACTTTAAAATGTGTGACTACCTTCAAATATTGTGAGGATGAAATAAAACATGGATATAATATATACTTTAAAGTAATATATAAATGAAGAAATACAAATGACAAATCTGACTGTGTTACCTACCATTCAACAAACACACAAAGATAATAACATATATGGCTAAAACAGTATTGTGGAATATCTCACTGACATTCCTCTAATAATAAAATAGTCAGTATAAAGGAAGCTATATTTTAGTACAGGAAAAAAAAGTTATTTCATTTGAATTGAAAAAATATGGGAAATGTTAACCAATTTGTGACATCTGTTGCTGATAGATTATAATCAATGCTTTTCAGTAATATACCCTATCCTATTAAGTTAAAAAAAAAACACCTCATGGATATAGATAGAATAATCTAACAAATTTGAGATTTTTCATGTTGCCCTTTGGTATAGTTGCATTAAAATATATAACAAGGTTGAATACCTGCCTAAATAATGGGAAATGCATACTAACTCTAAGTAGTAGGGTTCTTGATGACTTTTATGGCTAATTTATCTTTATGAATATTATCAATGCAGCCCTTCTAATTATATGGAATGTGTGTGTGTGTGTGTGTGTGTGTGTGTGTGTGTATGTACCTGTATGTATTTATTAGCTTCAGATTTTTTTAATGGATAAAATCATTACAAATTGTGTTGAAGCTCTTAACTACCTCTTCTGGATCATATCTTCCCGATAAAAATTTGTTTATTTGAACACTTTCTATAAAATCTACTTTTGGTTTTGTCAATACTTCATTTTACACATACTGTTTTATACATTTTTATTTTATTTTAAAATATTTTATTTGCTGTGTTTTTGAACAGATATTACACGCAAATTGGATAAAAGTTAAAAGGTACATATTGCTATTTTTTTAAATATATGCCTCTTTTGCACTCTGCCCCCAGCTGAGTTTCCTTCTCTAGGGACAACCACTGTTATCCTCTCATGTTCATCTTTATGGGGCTATTAAAAGCATCCAAGCACACACAGATTTTTTTAAATGCAAATGGCATTTTATTTACACACACTATTCTGTACTCATGTTTCTGGAAAAAGAGGAAGTGTCTAAGAACATTAAAAAACAGAATTATAGAAGTCATGATACTTTTTACATTTTTCTTATGTAGAAGAGTATTCATACCAGCGAGATCAAATGAGTAATCCCTGTACCACTTTCCTGTTTCTTTTATATGAAACACATTAATTGATTCTAGTATTTTTCTCCATTCTGTCTGAATATACAGGGGTAGGCAAAAGTAAATTTATAGTTGTGAGTGCATGAAACACATAGTTTATTCTTGTATTATTATTTATAAATTATTGTATTATTTGCATTATAACTGTAAATCTACTTTTGCCCATTCCTGGAGCAGCATCAAATTATTTCTTAAAGTAACAAATTAAAATCAGGGTTGACATAAAAAACAGCAACTTATATTAGAATTTAATATTTTTATGTAATGCATATCCCCAATGCCCCTACTTCTTATTATTTTTTTCATAGTTCTCCCTATTTTTGGCCTGGTGCCTTTTTAAATTTAATTTAATTTTATTTTTTTGCCTAATAATCACCCAAGGCCTAATGAGACTGCATTCCCCAGCCAATTCTTATATTTTTCTGCAATAATTTCCTCTGTCCTGTCCTATCAAATTTGAGTTAGTAAAACTAAATTACAGAAAATAGAATAGAAACTATCTGTTTTCCTATTAAAGTAATCTATAAATAAAATTAAGTGATATAAAACCAGGTGCCATCCTTTCAGTATAATATATATATTTATGTAGTGAGGACCATTTGAAAATGATACTCTGAACTCAATTGATAATTGAGGACCCATTATTTTGTGATAGTTTATCTTTTGTCATCTCTAATATTATATTAATTATTTATTCTTTTTGCCTATATATAAATATTTAAATATAGTCCCAGGTAAATATATATTTTGTTAGCTTTGTACAATTATCTAATCTAATTTTCTAAATCCATAGCAAAGCACAAAATATTTTTTAAATAGTTATATACAAATATGCTAAAATATGATTGTGATTCTTAGTAATTATGAAAAAACCAGGGTACTTAAATTTTTAATGTTTCACTATTTATTGCCGATTTTAAATGAGTGTGAACCTGGTAGTACTATGTATTAGTATACAAATAAAGAAAAAGACATTTGCATAATTTTCAATATGCTTAGTGTTCTTAAGATCCTCAGAAAGTACTAATTCTTTTTTTTTTTTTTTAATAAATTTTTATTAATGGTAATGGGATGACATTAATAAATCAGGGTACATATATTCAAAGAAAACATGTCTAGGTTATTTTGTCATTAAATTATGTTGCATACCCCTCGCCCAATGTCAGATTGTCCTCCGCCACCCTCTATCTAGTTCTCTGTGCCCCTCCCCCTCCCCCTAACTCTCTCCCTCCCTCCCTCCCATGTCCTCCCTCCCCCCACCCCTGGTAACCACCACACTCTTGTCCATGTCTCTTAGTCTCGTTTTTATGTTCCACCAATGTATGGAATCATGTAGTTCTTGTTTTTTTCTGATTTACTTATTTCACTCCGTATAATGTTATCAAGATCCCACCATTTTGCTGTAAATGATCCGATGTCATCATTTCTTATGGCTGAGTAGTATTCCATAGTGTATATGTGCCACATCTTCTTTATCCAGTCTTCTATTGAAGGGCTTTTTGGTTGTTTCCATGTCTTGGCCACTGTGAACAGTGCTGCAATGAACATGGGGCTACATGTGTCTTTACGTATCAATGAGAAAGTACTAATTCTAGATTAGACCCAGCACTTGATATTTTTATAAGATACTAAACATTCTTGTAAAATTTCAATGTCTTTTTTTTATTGAGTTGTTGGGGGTGACATTGATTCACAAAACCATACAGGTTTCAAGTGCACAACTCAGCAAAACATCATCTGCACACTGCGTTGTGTGCCCATCGCCTCAGACAAAGTCTCTGTTGGTTCCCATTCCCTGCCCCTTTGCCCTTCTCCACCTACCCCTCAGCCCCCTTTCCCTCTGGCTATCTCCACACTGTTGTCTATGTTTATATGTTACATAATATATATGCATATATATATATGTATATATATATTGCTTAATATGTTAACTTTCTTTCATTTATTCCCCAAACCCTTTTCCCTCTGACAGCTGTCAGATTATTTTACAAATATAAATAAGCCACTTAAAGAAAGACAATATAACATATGGTCTTACTTGTGGAATCTAATGAACAAAATAAACTGATCAACAAAATTGTAACAGAGGCATGGGAACATGGATCAGTTGTCCTATGTCCTGAAGTAACCACTATTCCCTAGTCCACACTTGTTTGAGAATAACACTTTGAGGAGCAGCACTGAAGTTCTCCAGCCCTGTCCCTACTGTTTAGAAACTCTAGTCCCATATTCCAGTTCTTTCCAAGAGGTTATTAGGTTCACCTTTGAGTTATTATCTGAGATACACCAAGAACTCTCAATCTCTAATTTACAAATAGAGGACTAGGTCTATCCCTTCCTCTTTCTCTAATCTGGTACTATCATTAAACATTAGATATCAGTGAAGTGACAGGTTTGTTCCCAAAGTCCTCTAAACTTTCTCCCTCATCTGATGTCATGGCTAGTGCTCCTGATGCTGCCACTACCTGGGGCCCCATCACTGGAGTTGGAACAAGATGAAATTTCATGATTAATACTGTGTTCCTCAGAAGGAGAATAACTGCCAGCTCCACAGCGGAATACCTTTTGGTGTTCAACATTCACAGAAATTTTAGAGAGAGATCTTTAATCTGTAGAAACTGACAACTATGTTAGATTTTATTATATTGGTCTCAGCTGAGAGCAAAGTGGAGCAGAAGATAGTCAACCTTCTTTTCTGAAGCTTGCTTCCCTAGCTTAAACCAAAGTCAAGAAGCTGTTAGGTCTTGCTTCTATACAGATCCTGCACTACTGTCCCCAATGGTTCATAAGACATCTTTACTGTGTATATCTAGGTCTCAGTCTAAGATCACATAGTTGGCTATATAGTCTCATAAATTTCATAGAAGTTGTTTGAAGAAAATTTTATATTATTGAACAAAGACAAAAAATGGCTTTGTTTCAAAAGTGAACTTTGATATTTCATGTTAAAATTAAAAATATGTTGGGTTTCTTCAAAGTGATTATTGAAATAATGTTTATTCTAACTTCAACTTGGTAGACTTCTTTAAATGATTGAAACAGACCAGATCAAAATAAATAAATTATTGTCTATAAAAGCATAGATAATGATTTGAAAATATATATGGCCTATGGAATATAAATGTTAAGTAGGAGTATCTCATTATATTTAGTTAATTTCTTTTCAGAATTTGTATCTGCTTGGAACTGAAATGTTTTATTGGGAAAACATCATTGAAAATTGCACTTGCTAAACAGAAAGTTATTCAGAAGGCCAGTAAAACATTTTCAATCTCTGAAAATAAATAGCTTGAATGTAGAATAAGGTATATTGTTTAATTAGAAATCCTTGATATCACTCCCAGAAGATGCTTCTCCTAGAGACAGCAGTCACAGTAGAATATAAACTAGGTATTTTTACAAAACCTACTGGCTAAGTAACTTAATCCTGTTTTTCTGGATAATCTCAAAAAGCACTCATTAAGTGAAAACCATTACACATTATGCTATGAATGACTTCTGAAATGCTAAAGAATTAAATCCCAACACATCACTGCTTGTTCACCCCATTTGATACTGTGGTCCAGGCTTGGAGCAGCTGATATAAGTACCTTGACAGATGAATGGCATTTGTTTAATTTAAGTGACAGTCATCATGCTGTCTTTTGTTCAAAAGCACTATGAGGTTAATTGAACAGATATGAAAAATTAGCCAAGCTAAAATTGCCTCAGCTCTAAGTCAGAATTATTAATCTACTGGCCTTAATTTAGAGTGTCTTCATTTTCTATGATAGACTGAATTATGTAGACTGTTTAAGAGAGAAATGTTAATGATAATAACCTAATTTAAAATTTTACATGTGATCAGAAATTTCGGCATGGTCAAATTTAACAGACTTCAAATACTAATCATGAAAATATGGCCCTTCTATTGAATCTATTTATGCCATTATATGGGAAGGAAAATGTAAAAATAGGTCTTATCAGTGACTTTAATTCGGAAGTTAGCTTATGACCTTCAAAACCACCATTTTACACTAAATATAATCTTGGGTTTCATGAATACACAATGCTTTTCCATTTTATGTAGACAACAATGTGTTGCAGACTTTGTATCTTTCAGCAGAGTAATTAAGGCCACATCCATTGTGTTTCCATATAGTAAGTAATTACAGAGGTAATTGAAACAGTTCTACAGAGAATTAGCTTAATTTATCAAGCTATGGCTCTTATGGAATAAATGAACAGAGGCACTCTTCAGCTAAATTTTCTTCCATCCTCTGCCTATAGAATATGAATGAGAAGATTTACTACAATCGAATGAATTTCCATGCCCAAAGTGGGGAACATGGGAAAAACTAGGAACCTATGGGGAAAGCATTTCATTTCCCACTGCATCTCCTGTATACAAATCCACTTCCTTCCCTTCTAAACTATGTTTTTTTCCGTTTCCACATATAATTGAAACATATCTTATGTATAAATTAGGTACTAAATTTGGACAGCTTTCATAGTCAGAATTACACTTCAAAAATCCCTTAAATCTCTTAGATACAACCTCTGAATACTCAAAAGCCAAAGATTCATTTCTTTCAAGATATTAAGGTGGCATCATTCATTTATAGTAATTGTTTTTATAGCTGTGTTTAACTTTTCACATGTATTTCATATTTCAAAAAATATGCTGCTTATGTCCATTTTTTTTCCCTCATTAACCAGAGATAATGACTTTCAAGAAGACAAGAACTCTGGCACTTAATCCACTTATAACTAAAACACAGGTACCCACCCACTACACACTTCTTTTATCATACCCCTTGTACAACAGAATTTAAATTTAGCCACAGAATGTAGTATGAATATGACCTGGGACAGATGCTCTAATCAAGCCACAGAGAGTTTGAGGCTGCAGACATTACAAGCAAAACTGCATAGTGAGCTAACTCTGTTTATAGATGCTATGAAATATTTGAATTTATCCATAGGTAATATTCCTATAAGGACAAGGGGCATCTTCTTAAAGCTACATGAATTCAGAAAGAATTATTAAATGGATGAGGCAAAAGAGAGAATGAGGTTGAGGTAAACACTAAATAATATGTTGTCTGTATAGATATTATCTTTAGCATTGGCAATTTTTACATGCATTGGAAGATAAGATAAAAATAATGAAACAAAATGGAACAAAAACAATGTTTGGCCTTATCTAGAGATTTAATCTCATTTTGTTAATGATTGTCAGGTCTGGAGAGCCAATAAGCCTAATAAAACATGTTTTGTTAAGTTCTTATTAAATATCTGTTTCCTGACTGATGGTCCAGACTTAAAGGAAACACTAGATCCCTGGTCAGCAAACTGCAGATCACAAGCTCTTCGGCCCCTTGAGTGTGGCTCTCCCACAAAATACAACATGAGGGCGCTACCTCAATAAGGAATGTACCTACCTATATAGGTTGAGTTTAAAAAATTTGGCTCTCAAAAAAATTTCAATCATTATACTGTTGATATTTGGCTCTGTTGACTAATGAGTTTGCCAACCACTGCACTAGATCAACTGGATTTAATTGGTATCTTCAGAACCTTTCACCCTAAAGCAGCAGGGTGAAAGGTTTTTTTCAAGTGCCTATGGTACATTCTCTATGATAGACCACATGCTAGGACATAAAATGAATCTCAATAAATTTTAGAAGATTGAAATCATAACAAGCATCTTCTCTGATCATAATGACATGAAACTAGAAATTAACTATAATAGAAAAACTGAAAAACATTCAAACATTTGGAAATGAAACAGCATGTTCTTAAATAATAAATGGGTTAACAATCAGATTAATTAAGTAATAAAAATTTTCTTGAAACAAATAAAAATGTACATGCAAGAACTCAAAATTTATGGGACACTGCAAATGCAGTCCTAATAGAAAATTTCATAGCATTACTGGCATACCTTAAGAAAAAGCCTGAATAGAAAATGTAACCCTGTATCTAAAAGAACTAGAAAAAGAACAACAAACAAAGCCCAAGGAAGTAGAAGGAAGAAAATAATTAAAATCAGAGCTGAAATAAATGATATAGAGGCTAAAAAAGCAATACAGAAGACCAATGAAATCAAGAGCTGGTTCTTTGAAAAGGTAAAGAAGATTGATGAACCTTTTACCAGAATCACCAAGAAAAAAAGAGGGAGGACTCAAATTTAAAAAATTAGAAATGGGAGTGTAGCAGTAACAACTGACATAGCAGAAATACAAAGGATTGTAACAAAATACTATGAAGAATTGTATGCCAAAAAATTAGACAATCTTGGTGAAATGGACAAATCCCTTGAAACATATAATCTTTTAAAAATCAATCTGGAAGAATCAGAGAACCTAAACAGACCAATTACAACAAATGAGATTGAAAGAGTTATCAAAAAACGCCCAACAAACAAAAGTCCTCGCCAAGATGGCTTCACAGGCCAATTTTACCAAATATTTAAAGAAGAACTAACTCCTATCCTTCTCAAACTATTTCAAAAACTATAAGAGGAGGGAAGACTTCCAAGCTCTTTTAATGAGGTAAGCATAATTCTCATTCCAAAACCAGGCAAAGACACTACAAAGAAAGAAAATTATATGCCGATATCCCTGATGAACTTAAATGCTAAAATTCTCAACAAAATATTAGCAAATCAGATCCAGCAATACATGAAAAAAATCATACATCATGATCAAGTGGAGTTTATTCTGGGGAGGCAAGGTGATTCAATATTCCCAAAACAATCAATGTGATTCATCACATAAACCAAAGCAAAGAGAAAATCACATGATAATATCAATAGATGCATAAAAAGCATTTGATAAAATCCAGCACGCATTTTTGATCAAAACTCTCAGCAATGTGGAAATACAAGGAACATACCTCAACATTATAAAGGCCATCTATGACATACCCATGGCCAACATCATACCCAATGAGCACAAATTAAAAGCAATCAATCCCCTTAAGATCAGGAACAAGGCAGGGGTGCCCTCTTTCACCACTCTTATTCAATATAGTTTGGAAGTCCTAACCACAGTAATCATACAAGAAGAAGAAATAAAAGGTATCCAAATTGGAAAAAAAGAAGTAAAATGATCATTATTTGCTGATGACATAATACTGTTCATAGAAAACCTTAAAGTCTCAGTCAAAAAACTACTGGACTGATAAATGAATTCAGTAAGGTGGCAGGATATAAAATTAATATTCAGAAATCAGTGGCATTTTTATACACTAACAATAAATTGCATAAAAGAGAAATTAAGAAAACATTCCCCTTTACTATTACAACAACAAAAAAATAAAGTACCTAGGAATAAACTTAATCAAGGAGGTTTAAGACTTGTACTTGGAAAATTCTAAAACATTGATAAAAGAAATCAAGGAAGATACAAACAAGTGGAAGTATATACTGTGTTCATGGATATAAAGAATAAACATCATTAAAATGTCTTTCCTACCCTAAGGAATCTATAAATTCAATGCAAGTCCTATTAAAATACTAATGGCATACTTCAAAGATACAGAAATTCCAAAATTTTATATGGAACCAAAAAAGAACATGAATAACCTCAGCAATCTTTAAAAAAAGATTAAAGTGGGTGACATCACACTTCCAGATATCAAGTTATACTACAAGGCCATCTTACTCAAAACAGCCTGGTACTGGCATAAAAACAGGCATACAGATCAATGGAACAGAACATAAAATCCAGAAATAAACTCACACCTATATGGACAATTGATATTTGACAAAGGAGGTAAAAGCATACAATGAAATAAAGACAGTCTCGTTAACAAATAGAGTTAGGAAAATTGGACAGGTACTTGCAAGAAAATGAAACTAGACCTCCAACTTACACCATACACAAAAATAGACTCAAAATGAATAAAAGATTTCAATGTAAGAGGTGAAACCATAATCATCTTGGAAGATAACATAGGCAGTAAGCTCTCCAACATCTCTCACAGCAATATATTTGCTGATTTATCTCCATGGGCAAGTGAAATAAATGACAGAATGGACAAATGGGAACATATAAAGCTAAAAAGCTTTTGCACAGCTGAAGACAACATGAACAAAATAAAAAAACAAACCACACAATGGGAGAATATATTTGAAATAAGTCTGATAAAGGGTCAATAACCAAAATTCATAAAAAACTTCTAGAACTCAACAACAGAAAAGTAAACAACCCAATCAAAAAATGGGCAAAAGAACTAAATAGATACTTTTCCAAAGGTGACATACAGATGGCCAATAGGCATATGAAAAAAATGCTCAACATCACTAATCATTAGAAAAATGCAAATTAAAACCACAATGAAATAGCACCTCACACCTGTTAGAATGGCACATTAAGAAAACAACATATAATAAGTGCTAGTAAGGATGTGGAGAAAAGGGAACCCTGCTGTACTGCTGGTGGGAATGCAGACTTGTGTGGCCACTGTGAAAAACAGTATGGAGATTCCTCAAAAAATTAAAAATTAAAATGCCTTTAGACCCAGCTATCCCACATTTTGAAATATATCCTAAGAATACCAAATCACTGATTCAAAAGAAGAAATGCTTCCCCGTGTTATTGCAGCATTGTTTACAATAGCCAAGATCTGGTAACAGCCCAAGTGTCTGTCAGTGGACAAGTAGATTAAAAAGCAATGGTACATATATACAATGTATACTACTCAGCCGTGATAAAGGAAGAAAATCTTACCTTTTGTGACAACATGGATGAACCTGGAGACTATTATGCTAAGTGAAATAAGCCAGGTAGAGAAAAAAATATCATATGACCTCACTCATATGAGGAATTTAATGAACAATGTGAACTGAAGAATGGAACAGAGGTAGAGGCGGGATCAAAGGGACCAGATGGTAAGTGGACAGAGGGAACTGGGAGTAGAAGATGGGATCAGGAAGGCATAGAGATTAGTGAAATAATATAATAATTATATATACATAGCACAGTGTTATAGAGAACAGGACAACAAATCCTGAAGGGATGGGGGAGGGCTTTGTGGGGGAGAGGTTAAAGGGGGTATGAAGGGAAACACAGGGGTGGGGGGAAGGGAGATATATTCAGTGGGACCCTTCAATCTATGTAAGCACAATAAATTAAAACCAATAAAATTTTTTTTTAAAAAAAGTGTTTTTGGATACAAGATTCAAACATGTCAACGATCCCCAGAATTATTATGTTATTAATATATTATAAATATGATTCCATCAATAAAGATTGTGTTTGTTTGAAAGATGAACAAGTTGATTTTAATATTTATTTGAAAAATAACTATGCCATAATAGCCTTGGAAACATTGTAGAAGCTCAGTGGAAAAAAAAAGTGGAGGGTAATATATGTTAAAGTATAAGACTATAAATTAGCAAGTGTGCTTACAAATTAAAAATCAGTACATGAATAGTCAAATGATACATTTAAAAAGATTCAATAATATGTTTAAATGTGTAAGGGAATTTAATCTTTGATAAAGGTGGGGGAAAGAAGTTTATTTCAATAACTAGAGCAGGGATAACTGTATATCCAGATAGAAAAACACAAAACTGTATTAAATTCTATAATACAATAGTATAAACATAGCTGCATGGTTGGCACTAAGTCACTTCCTTATAATGGGTGAGCTTCCTTCCTGGGTATGCCCAGGAGGCTTCTGGGAGCTGGAGTATTCTCACAGCATTGCATCAGCCACAGCTGCTAGGAATGTGCTCTGTGCTCCACCCACATCTCCCCCTTCTCTTTTAATTAAGGCCAATTGGACTTGATGAATGACAGCTTGCTGCTGTTATAGCTTCTAAATGCTATGCATTATGCAGTGGAACCCTAGTAGAACTAAAACAACTATAATACCTATTATACTATATGCTAATAGATTAGCTGGATTAAACAATGGGCAAGCTTCTGTAATGTTTGACTAGTTAGGAAATAGAGCGGGGGGTCTTAAACAGGGGATTCCTCCAAGGGGTCAGGATGTCATTTTCCTGCTATTGTGTTACAGAGACCTTCTAGGTGCTGTTAAACACAGTTCCATTTTTATTGTAAAAAATGGATGTAGGTCCATGTACGCCCCCTTCCCACAAAGGTCCCAGCATCCAAACACAGAACAGATGGCTTGCTGTGGGCTGCATACTGCATATGGTTGCAAGGCACATTACACAAATTACAACATGACAAGTCATACAATTTCAACAATTACAGAAGTAAACTTCACCAGTCTCTGAGCACTTTGCCAAAAGCGCAAAATGTCCTTGACCTTTCTAGCCATGGGAAAAGCTTCCCGGGGCAGCAGAAGGGCCTCCAGTAAAGCCATCCCCCACCCCCATCAGGGTATTTCACATTGTCCAAAATCCGTAAGTCCATCCAACATAGGAGCCAGTGCTCACTCTGGTCATAGTCCAGGAAATCAGTCCATGCACATGAGGCCTCAGCCACCTGGCTCATCCCTGCCATTCTGGCAGGTCTTACACTGTCCCAAAGAGGAGCACATGGCAATGGCAGTCAACATTTCCATCTGTGCTCTGGAGAGCATGATGGCATCCACCCTATGTCCCAAAATGTCAGCAAACCCACCAGTGGCTTAGCAGGCACTCCCTGCCATTCCAGCGGCCACTGGGTGATGCAAGCCTGGCTTCCATTCATCCTCCCACCGCAGCTGCCACTGTTTACTTTCTGGAGTCTGTGAATCGCAACTCTGGCCGAATTCTCCTCATCCTCCAAAGATGAACTGAAAACACCAGCTCATGCTGTCAGGCTTGAGCCCTGGGCTGCTGCTGCCTGCATCTGGGAGTCAGCAGTCACTATAGCACACATAAGCAAGAACAGAGCACCAGGGCTTGGGGGCCCATCAGGGACAATTCTCTGGGCCTGCCCCGCCAAAGCCTCCACATCCCCCCAGGTGATGGGGCATGCATGCTGGCCACGAGGTCTTCTTCTGGAGCGCTAAGGACCTCCTCCCCTCAGGTGCAGTCAGTGTGGAGAAGGCCAGGGCTATGGCTTTGGACGGCTGAAGACTGAGCCACTTAGTGGGTGCACAAGAAACCCTGTCAAGCAGGTTGGGGGGGTTCCTGGGATCCAAATTGACTGAAAAACACAAGCATAACCTCTCCCTTGTGTTAGAAGAGGGTGTGATCCCTGCCACTGTGCCATGGATGGGTCCTTCCAGCATCATTTCAGAGAGAGAGGCGGGGGAGAGAGAGAGTGAGAGATGCAGAAAAATAGACAAGACAGACAGACAGACAGAAAAAAGACACATGGGGCATATAGGCTGGCCCATGGGTCTGCAGCAGGAACATGTGTTGGAGAAAATGGCGCCTGGGAGGCTGGGGTGGGGCACTGAGCCCAGGCAGGGAATGCGTAAGTAGCGACTTCCACTTTTTTCAGGCAGAGCTGATGGCGCGGTTAGCAATTCGGTTGATTTAATTTCTGCGCGCTCAGCCGCAATTTTGTCAAACTCGGAAGCTAAACTACTTTCCTCCTCAGTGGAGGGGGGCGAATAGGGAGGTAGGGGCTCCTCTGAAAGAGGAGTAGCCTGTAGGATATTAGGGACCGCCGGAGAGTCCCCAGCAGGAGCACAGGTCAAGCAAGCATGTATTGCCAATAAGGTAGGAGTGAGGCCGAGAGGGAACGTTTGCCCCCCATGCACCTCGGCCAAAGGAACGCGTCGGAGAGCTCGGGCCCAAGTATCTGAGTCCCAGAGAGGATCGTCCTCAATCCAGGGATTGAGACCAGAGGGAATCTCCCAGTAAGTACAGAGATTCTTTTCACAAACTTCAACTCGCCTACTCTGCAATAGGGCATGCAGGGCTCGAGCCTGCGGGGCTCGAGAGTGGGGGAGAAAGTTTCCCATTGCAGAGGGTCACTCACCTGTCCCTTGGATGCCGGTTAGGTCCCTGCCCGACACTGGGCGCCAGTTGTGGATAAGTCCTGCCGGGGGTGAAGACCACGGAGATGCAAAGACGGGACTCTGGGGACCAGGTTCAGTGACACAGATCCACTTTACTCAGGAAGTAAGCTAGCTTATATACACGGGTTCAGCCAATAGGATGTTACAGCGTGTCCTTCATAGCCAATGGCTGAAAAGATCAGGGAGCTGCGTGGTTGGTGCTAAGTCACTTCCTTATAGTGGGCGAGCTTCCTTCCTGGGTATGCCCTGGAGGCTTCTGGGAGCTAGAGTATTCTCACATTGCATCAGCCACAGCTGCTAGGAATGTGCTCTATGCTCCACCCACATAAAACTATGCAAACAACATACAATGGTTTTTAGTCAGGGAATGTAGAAAACTTTCCTATGACTTTTGAGTTCAGAATCTATGAAGAAAAAACTTAATATAGCTACATAAAATAAAACCATTCATTAAACATTAAACTGAAAAATGATAAAAAGAAAAGATATTTGCAACTTACATTAGAAAGATTTAACATTCTTAATATATACAATGTTTTTAAATATTGAGAGGACCAACAACCTGATAAAAAGTGGATATAGAGTATAAATATACAGTTCACAGAATAAGAAATGAAAATATTCCCAGTAATAGAAAGGTGTTCATTATAGCTCATATTTATGATAAGACACGATTTAAAACTGCATCAATATGCCATTTTTCATACAACAAATTCATAACATTAAAAAGTGAGTAACACAGTATGCTTGTAAGGCCATTTCATAGGGAAACAGAAACTCTCTCACATTGTTGGTAAAGATGCAAAATGGTACAATCATTATTATGGCTGCAATATGTAGGTAAATTATGTATAAATCTCACTTCTAGGAATCTACTCTGACATATAATGTAAAAATATAAACTATAAAATATTTGCATTGTTCGTAGGAAAAAAAAAGACCAAAAGACTAGGGCCTATGTTATATCCAGACAATAGAGTACTATCCATCTTTTTACAGAATAAGGAAGAAAGTCCTTTCTAGAGTACTACTGAATATGTAAAAAGAGATAGGGAAATGTGAATAATATACACATACACTTGTTTACCTTTCTAAAAAGAAATAATAAAAGAATAAGCCCAAACTAATCAGAATGATCACATATAGGTGAAGAAACAACATGAAGGAGGCAATATTTTTCTGAATTTAGATTTTTAATAATTTTGACATGAGAGACCATGTTAGTGCTTTACAAAATTTAAAACAAAGAAAAGTGTTTTAAATTTTATAAAAACTTAAAATAAACCAACAACTAAACTAAATTATATATTGAGTTTGTGTCATTATAGCCCAGGTAATAATTATTACAAGAGCTGTTAAAATACAAAAGTTTTTCTGTTCAAAGTGAAATAATCCCAAAGAAAATATATGAGCAAAGAAACACTAAATTATATTCAATGATATTGCTGACATTATTATTCTTGGTATTGCTATCAGAGGGTAAAACAAGTAACTACAGAATTAAATGAATGGTAAGAACCAAGAGATATATAAAAGAAAAGAGCCAAGTACGTACTGTACTTCTCTTGTTTAAACTACATTGGATTTACCAATGTAGTTGATATGAGAAAGTTATTCTTTATTTAAAAATTTAGTTAATAAATGCAGAAGAAATAAGAGAAAAAAAAGTATGCAATATATGGAAATATGATAGATTAGATTGACAACACCTGAACCCACTAACTGATTTTAACATCTCTAAGTCTGAGACAGTTAGACACCGCATTTCTCCTGGTATGATACAATAAATACACACCACCACTTAGGGTGTATTATTATCACTAGATCAATTTACTCTATTATACCCAATTATAGACAATGCATGTAAAAACATGTTAAATGACCCCATGAGGAAGCAATCTGCCAAATTCAGCATGTGGAAGAGCCTACAGGGCAAATGAAAAAGTCTTTAACAAATAAATATTATGAAAAAATAACAGAGATTGAGAACATTACAGATTGGAAGAAACTTAAGGGACATATCAATCAAGTACAATAAATGGACCCAATGTGGACCTTGATTTGATCAAACCAAACTTAAAAATAATTTGAAATATTTGGACACATACTAGGTATCAGTCAACGTTAATTGCTGTTAATTTGGTTAAATGTGATACTGTATTGTGGGTTAGTTTAAAAAAATAATTCCTTATTTTTTAGACATATCATATTGTAGATTATGGGGAAAATGATATGTCAGGATTTGTTTTAAAATACTGAAGTAGGCCTTGGCCAGTTAGTTCAGTGGATAGGGCATTGACCCAGATTGTATACGTCCCGGGTTTGATTCCTGGTCAGGGCACACAGGAGAAGTGACCATCTGCTTCTCTTCTCCTTCCTCTTCCCCTTCTCTCTCTTCCCTTCTTGCAGCCAGTGGCTCAATTGGTTTGAACATTGGCCTGGGTGCTGAAGATAGCTCAGTTGGTCTGAGTGTCACCCTACACAGAGGTTGCCAGGTGGATCCCAGTCAGGGTGTATGTGGGAGTCTGTCTCTCTATCTCCTCTCCTCTCACTTAAAAAAATAAATAAAATAATATACTGAAGCAAAACTTGTAAGAAATAAATGAAAACTTAGCAAACTTTGGTATATGTTAAAAATAGGTGTCAGTAGCCTGACCAGGTGGTGGCGCAGTGGATAGAGCGTCAGACTGGGATGCTAAAGACCCAGGTTCAAGGCCTGAGGTCACCAGCTTGAGCGTGGGCTCATCTGGCTTAAGCAAAAAAGCTCACCAGCTTGGACCCAAGGTTGCTGGCTGGAGCAAGGGGTTACTCAGTCTGCTGAAGGCCCCCGGTCAAGGCACATATGAGAAAGCAATCAATGAACAACTAAGGTGTCGCAACGAAAAACTGATGATTGATGCTTCTCATCTCTCTCTGTTCCTGTCTATCTGTCCCTATCTATCCCTCTCTCTGACTCTCTCTCTGTAAAAAAAATAAAAAATAAAAAAATAAAATAAAATAGCTGTCAGTATAGGAGCAATTTATTGTACTATTAACTTTACTTTGTATATTTAAATATTTTAATTTATTATAGAAATATTCAAATATACACAACAAAAGTAGTGCTGCTGAGTCTTATTCCATCATTTTATGTTACTTAGGAATTAGATGACTAATCAGAAAGGATGAAGTCCACACAGTAGCAATATATGACTCTGTTTTGAAAAGCAAAAATAAGTGCATGAAAAAGCACTTTTATTTTTTTCTAGCTGCCATAAAGGAATTAATTAGCAACTTGTTAAAGAATGATTATATGAAAAGAAAGCCATGAAGGAAGGAGGAAGATCACTGATCAAAGACTGGCTACTCTAGGAAACAGTGAAATAGACCATGTGGACTCTTGATACCCTCGAGTGTAGTGAAGGCAAAGGATATAAATATGTGAAAATAAATAAGCAAAGTCCTATCTAATGTCCTATGAGTTTTACTTTTGGATGTGCTCCAGACCAGTATTTCCCATGTTTTTAATGATTATTAATGAATCACTGGCACATCTATATTATCAATGGATATTATTAGATATCACCATATAATGTGAGACGCATACATTTCTCTGTGTATATACAATATGTATATATATATGTGTCTGTAAAGTCATGGTGTACTTTTGACCGGTCACAGGAAAGCAACAAAAGACGATAGAAATGTGAAATCTGCACCAAATAAAAGGAAAACTCTCTCAGTTTCATACCTATTCAGTGCAGTTTGATGTGGGCTCACACAGAGATTTTTTAGAGCTCCTCAGGTAGCTATCCCATATAGCCTCTACAGCAGGGGTCCCCAAACTACGGCCCGCGGGCCACATGCGGCCCCCGGAGGCCATTTATCCGGCCCCTGCCACACTTCTGGAAGGGGCACCTCTTTCATTGGTGGTCAGTGAGAGGAGCATAGTTCCCATTTAAATACTGGTCAGTTTGTTGATTTAAATTTACTTGTTCTTTATTTTAAATATTGTATTTGTTCCCATTTTGTTTTTTTTTTTACTTTAAAATAAGATATGTGCAGTGTGCATAGGGATTTGTTCATAGTTTTTTTTATAGTCCGGCCCTCCAATGGTCTGAGGGACAGTGAACTGGCCCCCTGTGTAAAAAGTTTGGGGACCCCTGCTCTACAGACTCGTCACTGACTGATGGCCTACCAGAATGGGGTTTCTCCTCCAAACTGCCAGTTTCCTTCAACTGCTTATCCCACCAAGTAATGTTATTCCTATGTAGTGGCGCTTCATTATAAACGCGCCGATATTCACATTGCACTTTGGTCATGGATTCGAATTTAGCGAGCCACAGAACACACTGAACTTTCCTCTGTACCGTCCACATCTTGACTGGCATGGCCGTGGGCTGCTCCACTGTATACACTGTGTTAAGTCATCATCTGCGCATGCGCACATGCTGCCACATCATCCTACAGAAACTGGGAGGGTTTTCCTTTTATTTGGTGCAGATTTCACATTTCTATCATCTTTTGTTGCTTTCCTGTGACCAGTCAAAAGTGCACCATGACTTTACAGACACACTGTATATACACATATACATATATATTAAATTACTCATATATATGATTATAAGAAAGGATAAACATATTTTTCAGCACAATTTTTATGTATATTCCCTGAAAACCTAAAAAATCACATGAAAGATGAAGTTTTACTCTTTTAAAATGAATCTCCTTATCTTTTTAAAAAATTTTAGCTGCTAAAATGAACACTGATAGTATTATGTATTGTAAAACCTTTCCTCCAAAAAAAAAAAAAATTCAATTTACATACAGAGTACATATGGTTAAAAAAAAGTAATAGGACCAAAAACGAAGTTGCTTATGTTAATTAAGCCCTATCACCAAAACTAAACTTGACTTAATTACACTTTCTATTCCACCAGAACTGCCTGATCAACATGAATTAGGTAATCTGCTTGATAGACTCCTGCCATCCCCTAAAGGAGAGGAGCTTTGCAATAACAAATGTGCTTCTTCACCTACTGTAACATGCTTGTTTCTGCTTTCTTCTGCCAGTCAAGGTCTTTCACTTTGTACAGGGCTTCAGAGCTTCTTTATATGTGCTCTTAGATTAGATGCTGCCATATTCAAATTGATTTTTGCTCAAATAAACTCTTAAACTGTTTAATATGTCCTTTTTTTTCACAGTACTATATGACAAATCAGCTACTTGGCATTTTATCGATGATGCTTTTAGAAACTCTACAGAATAGATATCATTTTCTCTATACTAACAGACTTAGAAATGTTAAGTAGTATTTCCTATAGGAGATATGTTACTATAATTTGTCCCACAATGTTTTATTTGTTCTAATTTATATATTCTGTTGTTTCTAAAGCAACACTTTTTCCTGGGGGTGATATGCCATGAATATTTGTTTTAGAATTCAGACTAAAAGCCACTAATTCCATTTAAAGTTTGTTTTCATCTATATCTCCTATAATTAAAAAAACCCACAAAACATTTCCCCTTTCATCTTATTTATTCCTCACCTGGTGTCTAAAGCTTCTTGATTTTTGCACTCTCAGAAGGTGTTGATGCTCACTCTACAGTGTCCAGTACTGTAGAACAGTGATGCTCAGCCTGCAGTCCTGGCCACTTGAGGATGTTGTACGGTCCCCTGAAAGGCTCCCAAATGAAAAGCAAAAAATTCTACAGCAAATTTAATAGACACTTTTGTTTCCAATATGACACCATCATTTCTGTGTGCCTGCACTCTGGCTGGCAATGCTGTGGAATGTTCATTCCCAATAAGATATAAATGATGACCTGAACACAAAGTACTACTAAGTGAGGGAATCTTGACAGTTATCTGCTATATTTGACAGAATGTTTAAAGAACAATTTCTTTTTCTGTTGGTAAAATATCTTTTATTTTTATTCTAAGTCAGAAAAGAAAAGAAACTTCAATATGACAGAAAAGCAACTGTGTCAAGAATTGCTCTTTCCTTTAGTTTTATATCAGAGGCTGGTGCTCAGGTCAGAGTAGAAATCACTTATTGGACTAATGCATAGCTTTTCTCGCTGATCATATTAGTTTTCCTAACCTGGGGTTTTGGATTAGATGTACATGGATCAGACATATTTTGTGAGGGGTGCTCCATTTGCAGAGATGGCATTTGGTTAGTAAAACAATGACTCCAATGGAACATCTGTTTTTATAGTTAAATACATTTGCATCTTATAAGTTGTGCTAGTCGGGAACCTAACTCAGAGATCAGAACAAGTAAAAACAATGGGTGTTCACAAATAAGAAGTCAATGTTTAATCAAGAAAGTAGTCAATGGGTGAAGATCAACACAAACAGCTTAGCAAGAGAACAGTCTGAGGAAAGAGGATGGATTGAAAGCTTTTTCTCAGGATATGCATGTGTTCTTAGGCAAGGGAAAGGCTTCATATATATATTTGTTGAAATACCAGGACTCATATGATATCATCATAAAGCAGATACATTTTCCCATACCTGTTGTTATAATCTGCTATGTTGGGATAGATTTATCTTGTTCTAGATTAAAACCTCTACCTAGTTCCAAAGTTCATTTGCTCACTCTTAGATCAAAAGGAACCCTCAGATCATTTTAGTTAAAAAGAAAAAAATATATATTTTTAAATTAATATATCCAGTCCAGTTTAATAATAAAAATTCTGAAACTGCTCAATGATAATTTCTCCTCTAATTCAAGTCTGGTTCAGTGTAAAAACGGGAACATGAAGAAAGAAACATGCTCAGCCTTTCCTGTATTTCCAATCATATATGGGGAAGCAGAAAGCCCTGTTGTACTACTAGTACTGGTTTGAGTATCTGCACCCTTCAGTGGGATTGAAATATGTTCAAAGTTGACTTTATTTTTCTATTGTGGAACACTGTCACCGGAGAGCTATTCTCATTAGACCAGAGGTAAGAGATAAGAGACTGCCACACTTACTGTGTCATGGTAAGGGCAGTTCAAATTCCCTTCTCTGTCTCTAATACAGTCTTTTACAACCTCAGGTGTTTGGGGTTATGAGGCATAAAAAAGACTTTAGACACTGCTTTTGCATGTCCTGAGTAGATGGTCCAGCATCTCAATTTGGGTTGTGGGACTATGTATTTCTCACATATTGCAATGAGGCAAGCAGACCCCAAAGCACACACTGCTATCGGAAATGCCACTTACCAAAATACTCATCACCTTACTCTCTGATTTTGCTTAAAGATCATTCTTAAAATACATACACTTTCTGTTTGACTACACAGAATCATCAGTTACATTTATTTCACACTAGATCTTTCTGTGTTTATTCTCTGTGGCAATAATGCAGTAATGAAGTCAACCCCCCTCCCGCTCTGCAACATGCCTACAGCAGACTCCATGTAAGAGAATCCTACAAATGCCTCCTACAGCAGAAGTCAGAGCAGATTTTGAGACATTTCTTAACTTAGAGCAAAACAAAATCTTTCAAGCTGTTTATTACCTGGAAGATTCTCTCCCTAGTGCAGTGGTTCTCAAACTTTTTGAAGTCAGGGAGCATTTAAAATCCTACAGATATTTGTAGGTGCACTATATACAAATTTTTGAAAAATTTGTTATAATAATTAAGTCAAATATTAAAGAAAAAATATAAAGTAAGTCCAAGCATACTTTTATGGTACTTAAAATTAATATGACAAAATTAAATTTATTCTGACATTAAAAAACATTTTTATGTTACATTTTTTGAGTTATGCATTTTAGAATTCATAAAAAAGAGGGGCTAGAAAATAAAAAGAGACAAACAGTTATCTTTTTATATGTATAGATACATTCTTAGTAAGATTTAGTAAATTCAGCAGGTCCTAGCATGAATGTGTTAAGTTTTTTTATTCTTGTGTTTATGAGAAACATAAGCCTAATGTATCCTACTGATGTCTTCAATGTTTGGGTATATATTTGAAAGGCAAACTCTCATTTCCTCATCAATACATTGAAGAATTTCTCTCTTTTTACCCTTAATTGTGTTGAGGGTAGAAAATTCTAATTCACATAAATAGGATGTTGAAAATTGTAGTAAAATGTTCAAAGCTTTTTTAGATATTTCCACATATTCTTCTTTTATAGAAATCCAAAAGGCTTCAAGGGAGAAATTTCTTATGTTTGATCATCAATCTAAAACCCCCACTATACATATCATCTTAACTTTACACCAAACAAAGGATAGAAGAAACTTGCCTCCAGTCTTTCTGGGGAACATGGGGGGTAGTGTAAATAATCCAGCACCACAGCTTAACAGCCTTTTGCAACCTAATCAGGCAAGTGAGGTGGGGTGTTGGGCAGAATGTCAGCTTACAGCCAATTCCCCACACCTCTGTCCCCCAAAAATCTAAACTGCAAAATCCCTGTTGGTTTTTGGTCCCCAACAGGCACATATTTCTCTGGAATACCATAGGGCACCTGGAAATCTTCTAGGGTGCACCAGTGTGCCCTGGCACACATTTTGAGAATCACTGCCCTAGTGTGTAAAGTTGTTTCTTATTTTCTTCCACCAAACACCTTCCTTTTGAAAGAGTTGAGACTAACATTTCTCATAGCTGTATTGCTTGGTTGGTTTTGCTTTTATACTGTGGTTGCTTCAAATTTCCCTTCAGGTATTTTTAGAGTGTATATCTTGTTTTGAAATTCTCCACAATATAGAAGTATTCTGACTAAGAAGAAATACCTAGTAATCAACCTATTAATTATGAAAAAAAATTCTATCCCTCCTTCATGCCTCACTTTGTTACAATTTCTTTTCTGTTTCTGCAAATTCCAAAAACTGTTCTCACCAACATTACCACCTCTACCTTTCTAAATCTTAGCCTTTTTCTCCCCTCTATGATAGCTGATATTTTTGGCCATTTAACCCTTCCTTAAAAATACACTTTTGACTATATGCTATATTCTCATCTCCTATATATTTATTTTTGCTTTGATAATTGTCTTTAGTTCCATGAATAGAGTTCTTTGCTCATCTTACGCATATTGCTTTCTGTCTTAATCCTTGATGAGTAACAAATAAAATTTTTGTTTATTCTTAATTCATGCCCTTGGTATCAGTTACCACATTTACAGTCATAACACCTGTGATGTTATTGTAGGTGGTGCTTTAGCGTTCATTCAAACTCTATTTTAGTAAGCCTTTTTGACTACAGAGATTTAAAAACTAAATGCTACTGGCCCTGCTGGGTATTGGTTGTAGCGCCCTTGCATCATGCCAAGGTTGTGGGTCTGAGCTCTGGTCAGGACACATACAAGAATCAGCCAATAAATGCATAAATAAGTGAAACAAAAATATTGATGTTTCTCTTGTTCACTCTCTCCCTTCCTTTCTCTCTACACTCAATCAATAAAAAAATAAAAACAAAGCTAAATGCTACATTTATCAGATTTAATTGCAGCTAGATATATGAATGAATTGGGATTTATATCTGTATAATAATATACATATATAATTACACACAGAAATAAAAAAAGACAAAGCAAGTGTATTAGTTTTTTCTTGCTGTCATAATAAGTTACTACAAACAAAATTGCTTAACCCTAGAACAAATGTATAAATTCTTAGAAATATACAACTTACCCTAAATGAGTCATGAAGAAATACAAAGTCTGAACGAACTGATTGCTAGTAAGGAGACTGAATCACTAACCAAAACCACTTGTAATGCTGGTAGCCAAGGCCAGGCAGGTACATGCTGGATTTGGGCAGAATGTAGAAAAACTTCGGAGCCAGAAAGCATTGGGCCATTACCATTTAATAAAGTCTTACAAGGGCAGATAAACAAACAGGCAGGGGAAAATCTCTTCTCATGGCAGCAAGCAAACAAACAAAAAAACTAGCTCTCACAATGGCAGGCAGGCAATCCACAAACTACCATCCACTTTGAGCGCAAGCACCTATAATCTTATATAGATTATACACATGTGGCACTACCATGTGCTCATGCACTAATCAAGCAAAGTGCTTGCAGCTAGTAAACCACCAAGCAAGCTTAACATAGCTATTTTCCCTACACCACCCAACAAACAAAAGTCCAAGACCAGACAGCTTCACTGGTGAACTCCACCAAATATTCAAAGAAGAATTAATACCAATCCTTCTTAAAATCTTCCAAACAAACAAACAAATAGAATTGGAAGGAACACTTCTAAACTCATTTTATAAAGCCAGCACTACCTTGATACCAAGGATGCCAAGACAAGATGCCATAAGAAAAGAAGATTGCAAGTCAATATCTTTGATGAACATAGATGTAAAAATCCCCAAGATTTTAGAAAACTGAACTCAACAAATTTAGTAGATTAAAATTAACAATAATTTGTAGACATATTTCATAACAGCATTGTTCTTCCAAAAGGCAGAAGCAATCTAAGTGTTGATCAGTGGGTCAATATATAAACAAAATATAGTATATACAAATAGGATATTATTCAACCCCAAAAGGGAGCACACTATGACATATATAACAAGGATAATAAACCTTGAAAACATTACACTAAATGAAATAATCCAATCACAAAAAGACAAACATGATTTCACTTATATGAGGTTTCTAAACAAAATTCATGAAAATAAAGTAGAATGGTGGTTGTCAGGGGTAGAGGGGAGGAAAGGAATGGAAGTTAGTCTTTCATGGGTGTAGAGTTTCAGTTTGCAAGATGAAGAGTTCTGTAGAATGCACAACATTATACTGTGAATGTACTGAACACTAATGAACTGTATAGTTAAAATATAGATAAAATGATGGAGGGCTAGTGGCCATGGCCATGCAGGTTCCCATTGGATTCGGCCAGATGGTAAAGGAACTGTGAAGCTGGAGAATGGCGGGCCATTCCATTTATTAGAGTTTAGCAATGGTGGACAAGCAAGTAGTCAGGGCAAACTGCATCTCTCTTTCTCTCTCAGCAAACAGGCCAAGGGAGAAAAGCCTTCTCAGGCAAACAATAGCAAAAATGGCCTTTCCCAGTGGTTGCAGGGAATCCGCAATCTACAATCTGCCACCCAGAGGGCAAGAAACTGCAGCTTTACATAGACTATACACACAAGGTGCTGCCCCCATGCTCATGCACCAATCAGGCAAAGTACAAATGAGCAAGCCTAACATACTAGTAACACACTTGTTTGCCCAACAGATGGTAAATTCTGTGTTATAAAGTGTGTCCATAAAGTCATGGTGCACTTTTGACTGGTCACAGGAAAGCAACAAAAGACGATAGAAATGTGAAATCTGCACCAAATAAAAGGAAAACACTCCCAGTTTCTGTAAGATGATGTGGCAGCATGTGCGCATGCACAGATGATGATGTAACACCATGTATACAGCGGAGCAGCCCACAGCCATGCCAGTTGAGATGTGGATGGTAGAGAGGAAAGTTCAGTGTGTTCTGTGGCTCGCTAAATTCAAATCCATGACCAAAGCACAACATGAATATTGGCGCATTTATAATGAAGTGCCACCGCATAGGAATAACATTACTCGGTGGGATAAGCAGTTGAAGGAAACCCGGCAGTTTGGTGGAGAAACCCCGTTCTGGTAGGCCATCAGTCAGTGACGAGTCTGTAAAGGTTATACGGGATAGCTACCTGAGGAGCCCTAAAAAATCTGTGCATGAGCCCACATCAAACTGCACTGAATAGGTATGAAACTGGGAGAGTTTTCCTTTTATTTGGTGCAGATTTCACATTTCTGTTGTCTTTTGTTGCTTTCCTCTGACCGGTCAAAAGTGCACCATGACTTTACGGACACATGTATATTGTGGGGAAAACAGCTGTGTTAGGCTTGCTTGCTGGTTTACTGGCTGCAAGCATTTTGCACAATTAGTGCATAAGCACGTGGCAGAATGTCATGTGTATGTCTCTATGAAAGGCTATGGGTGCTTCTCTTGGTGCTGATTCTCCTAGATTGCTTTCCCACCACTGTGAGGTGTGGTTCCCTGATTCCCTCAGCCACCACCATGGGTGGTGATCCATTGCCCTCCACTGCAAAAAGCAGGGTTTTTTTTTTTTTTGCTTATTTGTGTGAGCTTCTAATAAACAGAATAGCCCAGTGCTTTCTGGCTTTGCAGTTCCTCTACCGTCTGCCCATATTTAATGCAAACCTGCCTGGCCTCAACAACTGGCACTTATTTATACCTGGCCACAATTAAAAATTTAAAAAGTATTTTAAATACACATAAATCCCTGCATTAAAAATAATTACCTTAGAGTTCTTTAGGTTGAAGTACAACGTAGGTCTCACCGGGCAAAAGCAAGGTGACAGCAGGGTTTTGTTCTTCAATAGAGGTTCCAATGCAAAATCTGTTGAACCACCTACCTAAGGCCTTCACATTCCTTGGTCTACAGCTGTCTTTATCCATTTTCAAAACAGGTGGGTTAATATTTTCTGATGTTGAATGTCTGATTGACTACAGCTGAGAAGGGTTCAGATCTGTTAAGAACCCATGTGATTAGATTAGTGCTAATTAGCAAATGTAGTTCTGTGGGTGAAATCTAAACCCAGCAGCATATGGAGAGAAAGAAAAGACTGAAGAAAGGCAGGCTACTTCAGAATGGAAAGTAGCAGTTTTAATATGCAAAGGAACATACGTACAAGAGCGCAGCTGAAAGAAAAGTCAATCTCCAGACCTTCCCACCAGAATTTTAAAGCTTGTACAGAGACCTTAACTAAATTCGGATACCTATTCAGTCCAGCTGGCCTCAGCAACCCCTTACTCTCTCAATTCTGTGTTGTTAAAACAGCTCCTACTGATAGATTCCAAGATGGCAATGAAGTAGGTGGACATCCCAACAGCCATCTCCCAGGACCAAATGGAATTACAACTAAATTTAAAAATGATCTTCTTGAAAAACCAACTTTGGACTAAATGAAAAGAAGTCCATAACTAAGGATCACAGAAGAAGCAGCACTGAGACTGGTAGGAAGGGCGGAGATGGTGAAAGGGCTGCCTGCTCCCAGGAATGAACAGTGGCCGAGGTTCCAGAGGGTCTCACTGTGGGCAGGTTTGCCCTAAGAGGTGAGGCTTCTGAGCCCCAGGCCAGGCACTACAGCCTAGAGCCTCAGAGCCTGGAAGACACCCACACATTTGGCAGTGAAAAAAGATGAGGTGTTTGTGAGAAAGAGACAGAGTGCTCAGAGACTAGGCCTCCACCTTAACGGGCCCACACAGAAAATGTCATTACAGCCACTTACCCAGTGCTCCGGTGAAGAGAAGTTTGAGTGGACTAGAGTTGCACGAGGAGAGTATGAAGTTGGTGGCCCAGGGAGAGGCACTGTGAAGGGCAGCCATAAGAACCCCTGAGCTGTCATTCCCCAGTCCTGCTGTCTGCATCTTTGCTGGGTGGAGCGGTCCCCTCCCTGCAGCATCAGCCCGAGGAAAGTACATGCCCCACCCTCAGGAATTGTTCCTGCCCCACCCTATCGAGACTAGGCTGTTTTGAGAAGTCAGCCAGGAAAGAGGGGGCACATTAGTGATATTTTTCTGGCGTTGAAGCTAGAGCTTCACTCCCCAGACTATGACTGGTGCTTTCACCCCATGCGAGATAAGTAGAAACTGTGGGCAGACCACGTATCTGGGCTTCAAAGACCATACCCACTAGATTCCTGGTGGTCACACCCTACTGAGGTTTGTGGAAACTTCAGGACAGACTGACATCTGAGGCCCAGAAGTGGGAGCTACACATACCACCCTTTCTAATCTTTGAATTTCCCTAGAATCTAAACTCTACCAGAGGTTTTTTCAGTGGGCAAGCCCAATAAGCAGCCAGAAAACAGAGGCAGCAAGAGGTGGGGTGAATCTCAGGTAACTGTGTGTCTTTTGCTGACTTGCCCCCAGGCCCAGTGTGGGTAAAATCCAGCTTAACTGTGCAGCTTGGCATTTCTAGGTGCACCTGGGCTCAGCAGAGGCAGCTATAAATTCTGGTTTGCTTGTAGCTCCAAGAACATTACTTAGGGCCAGTCATTGGCAGTGTCCTGCATTGGTCTGCAGCAGGTTCCCTTCAGGGAGTGCCAGGCCCAGCACATTCAGTGGCCAGATGCAGAGAGCATTGGAACAGGATCCAACGATACTTACTGGCAGTGTGTCCCAAAGCAGGACTCATTGGACTCTGGGCCCAGCTGGGATGAGTTAACTTTCTGTGATCAGCACCTGCATAGTGGCTCATGCACACATTGGAATGGGTGGAGCTTCACAGTGAGCCAGCCCAGGCCCCGGATATTCTGCACCACTGAGCTAGGTTCCACATGGGGAAGGGAGAGAAGCTTGGATCATAGACATCAAAGATGTGGGTTACCTGGAGCCTATTGTTGGGTCCAGTCAAAGGGCCTAGCCACTTTCTGCAGAGACACAGTCAGCCCCAGTGTAAGATTTTCTTGATCTTCCTCCCTGAGACCAGGGATTCCCCCGCTGGTATAACTTCTGCAGAGGGGACTGTCAGCTCCACCAAACCAGAACATACTGCTCACCTCTCTGGGGAGAAGTAGAATTGGAGTATCCAACAGTGTGTGATGGATTAGGCTCTGGAGTAGGGGCCATTTTCCCCGTACTGAGCACCTGACCAAGAGACCCCTGAAGAAGGAGGTCCCACTAACATTGTCATCCCAACCTCAACTACCGTAACCCAGGAAGCTTGCAACCTATAGAGGTAGGGGTTAGTAGGGTGAGGCCAGTCTGAGCCCACAGTGCAGTCTTTCTACAGAAGACTTTGTGGGAAGACCAGGCAGCTGCAAGAGGAGGAGGAACAACTGAAAAGTGGAGGCAGATCTTATGAAGCTTGGTTCCTTTTACGGAGCTGCTGTCAGCTCTAAGCAGGAGGATATTGATCCTATACATAGGTTTTCTCCTCCCACATACATCCAGGCACAGAAAATGTAGATTCAAATAGGAGCAGAGTAGTAGCTCCAGACAGGTTGTCCATGGTGGGTTATAAACAATGCCTGATGCCAACCCATACCCAAACCCCACCTAAGAGGACCCAGAACCAACACAACCCATAGTGGGTGGCAGACTACACCAACACTAAACTCAAGTAGCTACACAAGCAGCATGTGTAAAGGAGGAGTCCAGCAGGCACCAGACACTGAAGAGAATAAATACACCCAACAGGACACACTGCACAGAGTCTAATATGCATGATCAAGGTTGACATTTACAGCCAGCCAGATTGAAGGGATAACACCAACCATGAAAGGGCAAACTGCATTCCAGACTCACATACAATAGTCAGGTAAATATAACCCTCAAGAAGCATTCCTAGATCAAGGAACTCAGGAGGTTTGACCATTAGTACCACTGAGTCCATCTTCCTCATAAAGATGCCATAACAGATTTGAAAGTCAGAGCAGAGCTACCTAATACACAGACAAACCCAAATGAATCAATAAGAAATTCCCCAAAAAACAGAACTAGATGAAGTGGAAGTAACCAAACTATCAGACACAGTTTAAAATAATGGTTATTAGGATGCTCAAGGATCTTGGAATAAGAATACATGATCACAATGAAAACTTAAAGAGACAGTAAACATTAAAAAGGACATTGAAATCATAAAAATAAAACCTGTCAGAAATGACAAATACAATATCAGAAATGAAGAAAGCACTAGAAGGAATCAAGAGCAGGCTGGATGAAGCAGAAGATCAAATCAGCAATTTGGAGGATAAGATAAATGTAAGCACAGAAGCAAAGCAGCAAAAAGAAAAGAGGGTCAAAGAGATTGAAGGAACTCTAAGAGACCTCTGTGACATGAAGAGAAACAAGATTGCATAATAGGGGTTCCTGAGGAGAAGAGAACAAAGGACAGAAAACTTGTCTAAAGACATCATAGCTGAAAACTTTTCTATACTGATGAAGGAAAAGTCACACAAGTTAAAAAAGCAAAGAGGTCCATTAAAGAGGAACCCAAGGAGGCCCATGCCAAGACACATAACACTTAAAATTTCAATGTTAAGAGACAAAAAAAAAACACCCAAAAAACTAGAAGCTGCAAGAAAAAAAAGCAATTAATTACCTACCTACAAAGGAACCCCCATAAGGGGGCTTCTCACCAGAAGCACTTGAGGATAGAAGGGATTGGCAAGAAATATTCAGTGATGCAAAACAGGAACTTACAATAAAGACTACTCTATCCATCAGACCTATCATTTAAAATTGAAGGAGAAATAAAGAGCTTCCCAGACAAAATAGGCTGAAGGAGTTCATTACCAACAAACCAGTACAGCAAAAAATTTTAAAGGGCCTACTATAAGAAGAGGAAAGGAAACAAACAAAATCAAAAGAAAGAGGGTTTTAGGTTTAAAGAATAAAATGGCAATTTAAAAGTATGTATCAATAATAACCTTAAATACAAATGAATTAAATGTTCCACAAAAAATAGCGTAGCTACAAGAATAAGAAAACAAGACCCATATATATACTGTCTACAAGAGACCCACCTCAGAACAAAAGATACACATAGACTGAAAATTAAAGGGTGGTAATAAAATAGTTCATGCAAATGGAAATAAAAAAATCCGGAAAAATATAGTAAAAATGTATATACGTTTTAACATATAGTATCAAAACATACAAAGCAAATTGGCAGGTGTGAAAAAAATAGACAAACTTAAAACTGTTGTGTAATATTTTACTTTACTAATAGAAGAAGTAGATATATTTCTGGAAATAATGTATCAACTTTTAACAGCAACATTAACAAATTACTTAATATATACATACTATTGTTATATATTAATCTGCATATGTTATAATATATATTTATTTACATATACAGATTTCTGTTCCTAACAACAAAATGCACAGTCTTTAAAAGCACATATGGTCTTTTCACAGAAATGACCATATGCTAGCATATTTCAACAAAATTTAACAGACTAAATTTATAGAGTATATTCTCTAAATGCATTGCTATTAACTTAGAAACACATTTCCAATATGTTGAGAAATAAATTAAAACATACACACACTTTTAAATAATACATGGGTCAAAAAAGAAGTCACTGCAGAAATTAGAAAATGTTTCAAGTTGAATAATAATAAAAAAACCACTGAGATACAACTAAAGCCATCTTTTGAGAATACAGTGGTACCTTGAGATATGAATTTAATTTGTTCTGTAACGTGCCAACTAGCACAAGCTTCCCAAATCACGACTCGTATCTTGGAATTTTGCTTGGATCTCGAACAAAAATATGGACTGAGTCACAGCTCGTATCTTAAAAAAAAATTTGTATGTTGGTCTATTTGTATCTCAAGGTACCACTGTAATTTATAGTTAACAGGCTATACAGAAAAATTTAAGAAGAATAATACATAGGAATGTAGAAAGAAGAAAATAACAAAAAGCAGAAATTAATGAAGTAGAAAAATATATACAAATAAAGAAAAGATTAAACAACCAAATAAAGGCACAAATAGATGTAAGACTGAGAAATGAAATATTACTATAGATTTTACAGAATTTGGTGTTACTTATAAGAAAATATCAATAGTTTTATGTCAATGAATTATAAAGTAATAAAATATAGATGAGATGGGCAAAATCAAAGGAATACTAAAGTTGAAGAAAACTGGCACAACAAGGAAAAGAAAATCTTCATGGACCTGTAACCATTAAAGAAATCAAGTGTGTTATTAATAAAGTTATCTCATCATAATATCTAAAAGCTTATGCAAACTCACTAACAAATGCTTACATAAATTTATGTTTTAATATTTACACATTTTACCAAACTTTTCTAGAAAAATAAAATAAATTTTATATGAATACATTACTAAATGCAGATCCACAGATCTGAAAATATTAAGAAACCAAATCCAGCCTGACCAGGCAGTGGCGCAGTGGATAGAGCATCGAACTGGGATGCGGAGGATCCAGGTTCGAGACCTCGAGGTCGCCAGCTTGAACACAGGCTCATCTGCTTTGAGGAAAGCTCACCAGCTTGGACCCAAGGTCGCTGGCTTGAGCAAGGGGTTACTCAGTCTGCTGAAGGCCCACGGTCAAGGCACATATGAGAAAGCAATCAATGAACAACTAAGGTATTACAACAAAAAACTAATGATTGATGTTTCTCATCTCTCTCCGTTCCTGTCTGTCTGTCCCTATCTATATTCCTCTCTCTGTCTCTGTAAAGAAAAGAAAAGAAAAGAAAAAACCAAATCCAGAGAGATAATATAAAGGTTAATTATTGCAGAATGAAAAATTTGTATTTATTTCAGTAATGTAAGGTCATCATGACATTAGAAAATCATTTTATATAATTCACCACATTGATAAAAACAGGAGAAATTATATCTCATTATCTTAATATCTTCAGAAAAGTTTTTTATAAAATAGGCATATTTTTTACTTTAACCAATCTATGTAAAATAAAGAATAAATAGAACATTAATTTGAATAAAAATATCTACAAAAAAGTTATAAAATACTATTAAATATAATGATAAAAATTTCAAAATTTTTCCTTTTGACTAGAGAAAAAGATAATCCACTCTCTCTCATGACTTCTCAATATTGACCTGATATGCCAACCAGTACAGATGACAGCGAAAATAAATGGTTTAAGGATTAGAGAGGTAGATATATAAAGGTTATTATTCATAGTTGACATGACTACATACACAAAAATATCAAAAGTTCTAAAAAATTAATGAAATGAATAAATGAGATTAATCAGCATTTCCAGAAATAGCTCGATATGCCAAAATTCATTAGTGTTACCACATACTAAAAAATGTTTTTAAATAATATTTTTACCAAAATACCACTTGTAATAACATTAAATAAAATCAAATATTAAGTGTTAAATCTAAAAAGTGTTTGCAAGACTTATTTGCAAAACATATATATAAGACATTAATTAAAAAAACAAAAACAACAACAAAAAATACCCTAAGCCCTGGCTGGGTAGATCAGTTGAGCATAGTCTCAATACACCAAGGTTGCAGGTTCGATCTCTAGTCAGGGCACATACAAAAAGCAATCAATAGATGCACAAATTAGTGGAACAACACATCAATCTTTCTCTCTTTATCTATATCTCTCTCCCTCTAAAATCAATAAATAATTTTTAAAAAATTTTTAAAAAGAAAAGAATGGAAACCTAAATAAGTAGGTAGATGTACAATTATAAAGACAATTCTTCACACTCATTAATTCTTATATGTGATATAAATAAAAATAATTATAGGTTCTATTAAGAAGATTCATAAATTAATTCTATTATTGTACGGAAATATAAAGATCAATCAGAGTCAAGACCTTTTCAAGAATTAAGTAAGAGGATTTGTTCTACTGGATAGTAAAACTTGCTAGAAAACACAGGAAAGCTTAACATCCTAGAGTTAGCCAGCGGAGGAGACCTGATCTCTCTCACATAGGAGAGTTGATTTGTAACAGAGTCAGCAATGCAGGACAGTAAGAAAGACCAATCCTCCTAGTAAATGGTTTTAGAAAAATTGCATCTTCATATGGAAAAAATATGATTTCTAACACACAGCACATTTAAATTTCAATATCAGTTACATTGTAGACATTTATTAAAGGTTACCAATAAAATCCCTAGAGCATAATATAGGAAAATAACATTAACCATGAGAGAGAAAATGTTTTTATGTTTTTAAGGAGAGGAATAAGATTTACTTAAAAAAAAAATTGGACATTTAAACTGAGAAATTTCATTATTTCATCAAGAACACCATTGCAAGAGACAATGCAAACCAGATGGTAGAAAAAGATAGAAAAACATGTAACTAATTAAAAATATTTTTTAAAATCTTAAAAATTACAAATGAAAATGATAAGAATGAAATTTGAATATTCAGCCCTGCTCAACTGGCTCAGTGTCAGCCTGGTCTATGGACATCCCAGGTTTGGTCCTCGGTCAGGGCACAGATGAGAAGTGACCATCTACTTCTCTTCCCCTCCCACTCCCCCTTTTATCCCTCTTTTCCTTCTATAGTCTGTGGCTTGATTGGTTTGATTTTAGGCCCTGGGCACCAAGGATTGCTCATTGGTCTGAGCGTCAGCCTCAGGCACTAAAAGTAGCTCAGTTGATTTGATGAGCATCAGCTCCGGACAGGGTTTGCCGGGTTGATCCTGGTCAGGTTGTATGCAGGAGTCTGTCTTACTATCTTTCCTCCTCTCACCATAAAAAAAAAAAAAAATTGAATATTCACTTTAACAAATAAGATACCCAATGTATATGGCACTTTGAGGAAGATGCTCAATGTATAGTAATTATATGAAAAACTGCTCAATGTCACTCATTATTTAAAAAAACTATAAATTAAAATAAAACCAAAACATTACTATAAATATGGCTAACCTTAAATAGTTTTGATAGCACACACTGTTGGTGATGATGAAAAAACACATACACTGCTGGTAATAGTGAAAAGTGCTACCAACTTGGGAGACAGTTTGGCATCATCTAGAAAAGTTGAAGTTTTTTATAGTCAATGAGAAAATAATTGTACTCCTGGAATTTAACAAAAACAATTGCATATCAAGAATGTTCATAATGATATCTCCCAAACAGAAAATAATCTAATGTCCAGCAAGAATAGAATGTATAAATAATATGTTATATTTTCACTATATTACACAGCATATTACACCATATTACACAACAAGATAAATGAATAAGACAAACATATTTTTTAAGTGAAAGAAAATGAACTTGAAGGATTCCACTTATATAGATTCAATACCAGGAGTATAATTTATAATCATTGTGGGCATGTTTTAAAGGTAAAAACATAGAAAATAAGAAAATAGTAGCTATAAAATTCAAGATAGTAATTACCTTTGCACAGTATGAAGGAAGTCATAACTTCAAAAGGATATAAAAAGGTAACTGCTGGAAATATACTATCTTGACCTCAGTAGAAATTATGCAGCTGCTCACTTTGTAATAACTTATTGATCTCTACATTTAAATTTTATGTTCCTTTCTATATGTGTAGTATATTTCACATTGAAGAAACTTTAGGAACTTAAGTAAAAAGGGATTTAGAATATAAGTAAAGGTCAAAAAAGAAAAAAGTACAGAAAATAACAAAGTAAACTTGGAAAAAACAATTTCAAGAAATGAAAATGATTTTGTAATCATAAGTTTAGACATAGCTGTAATAATAATTTAAAACTAGGAAATAGATTCTGAAGAACCTGTCCAGCAGCAAAGTAAGATGGAGGCAGAAACTATGTGAAAGAGATTGAAAGCCCAGAAGGACGCTGCGGAAAGAGAGACATTAGAGAGAAAAATATTAATTGAAAAATTTGTAGAACTAATTAATGAGGCACATTACTCTTCTATTTCAGGGATCTGAGTGAATCCAAGCTGTTAAATAAAGAAGAATTCATGTCCCTGGCCAAATATCTGGGTTGGTTAGAGCACCATCTGGTTATGCCAGGTTGTCATTTCGATCCTTGGTCAGGGCACATACAGAACCAGACTGATGTTTCTGACTGTCCCTTTTATTCTCTCTCTAAAATCAATGAATCATATATAAAAAAAAGTATTCATAAACAGACAGATCACAATGAAACCTCAGAATTTAAGAAATTCCCTGTATCATATATATCTATATCTATCTCAATTTCTTTAGATTGATAATTTTATTTTTTTTTATTTATTTTATTGGTTTTAGAGAGAGAGAAAGGGAGAGAGTGAGAGTGAGACAATAACATTAGTCTGTTCCTGTGTGTTCCCGGACCAGGGATCAAACTTGCCACTCCTGCATATTACGACAATGCTACAACCAATGAAGACATCTGGCCAGGGCTTTAATTTCTTAATAGCTAAAAATGTTTCATGAAGCAAGTTTCAAACATAGCTATGTGGTAAATTATTAAGAAATTAAATATAAACTATATATGGTTATCCTTTTTCTAAGCCTCTGGAAAAAAATAGCATAACAAAACAAAAGATAGTTACAATAACTCTTCTGCATTCCTTCCTTATAAGAAAACTCACTGTGTTTCCTCTTGAATTGATGTACAATATTTACTTCTATTGCTGACTCCAGCACTTTGTTACATCTCATTAATTCAAGGAGTAAGAAACATCAAGGAACATCAGGAACATCATTAATCCAGGACCATTTCTACCATGCCTAAGGGAAGATATTAAATATATTTCAAGATCTGACTAAAATAGTTATTAAAACACCTAACCACTATGTCTCCATTTATTTTCCTGGATAATTGTAACATCTTTGTCTTGGGTCATGGGTTGATATATGTCTTTGGGTTTCATTTGCTACATTATTTTTAGGCCAAGGTGAAAAGATAAGCTAAGTCACCACTAAAAACACTATAAAATGTTTTCAAGCTTGGTTTAAGAATCCTTTATACATCATAGTATGGTCCTAATAGAAGGCATGTTTTACTTAGTATCATTAGGCAATTTGGTGTATTTTTCTTCTGTTTGTTATTGCCTGTAATATAAGGCAATTTTTTTTCTTAAGGATCATAATTGCTAGCCTGACCAAGCAGTGGCACAGTATACTGAAAGAGCGTCGGACTGGGACACAGAGAACCCAGGTTCAGACCCGAGGTCCCCGGCTTAAGTGTGGACTCATCAGGTTTGAGCAAGGTTCTCCAGCTTGAGCCCAAGGTTGCTGGCTAGAGCAAGGGGTTACTCAGTCTTCTGTAGCCCCCTGGTCAAAGCACATATGAGAAAACAATCAATGAACAACTAAACAGCTGCAACAAAGAATTGATGCTTTTCATCTCTCTCCCTTCCTGTCTGTCTGTCCCTATCTGTCCCTCTCTCTGTCTCTATCACAAGAAAAAATAAATAAATAAAAATAGGGATCATAATTACTTAACACTACTTGAATAAGAAGTTCAACAATGCAATAAAGTTAACATGTAAGCAAGCAGCAAAACCTTTTTGAATTTTTCTTTTAAATGCATGCTACTTTCCATTTTAAATCTAATTTTACTACTGATTTTATAATTTTACATTTAAATATGTAATTATTTTATTAATATGTTTGTCAGTCTATTTCTCCACTGTAGTCTAAACAAGTAGCCTAATCCCCAACACACACTGAATACCTGATAAATGTTTGATGAAAAAGAAATCAAATACAGTGATAGCAAAGTAATTTAAAATGTATATTTTGTTATATTGTAGATTATTTTTGTTTCAGGTTAATAGTTATTTTAATTCTAAAAGGTGGCATGGGAAGGTACATACACTTTTACTTACTCAAAAACACTTACTTATATACATGTATTTAAAAAATTATCAGATGAGCCTGACTAGGTAGTGACACAGTGGATAGAGCATTGAACTGGGATGCAGAGGACCCAGATTAGAAACCCACAGGTTGCTGGCTTGAGCACAGGCTCACCTGGCTTGAGTATGGGCTCACCAGCTTGAGCATGGGGTTGCTGGGTTGAGCATGGGTTGAGAGACGTGACCCCATAGTCACTGGCTTAAGCCCAAAGGTTGCTGGCTTGAAGCCTAAACTCACTGGTTTAAAGCTCAAGCTCGCTGGCTTGAGCAAGGGGTCACTTGCTCTGCTGTAGCTCTCACCATCTCATTCAAGGCACATATGAGAAAGCAATCAATGAACAACTAAGGAGCCACAGTGAAAAATTGATGCTTCTCATCTCTCTCCCTTCCTGTCTGTCGGTCCTTATCTGTTCCTCTCTCTGTCTCTCTATCTCTGTCACAAAAAAAAAAAAATTCTCAGATGAGAAAAGAGTTGAAAATAACAAGATCTAACATAATGGTTCTCCCTTCTATATTATTGAAGCACATTGACATTGGGCTAAATGTATTTATTCTTTCCATTTAGAATTTCCAATAATACTCTTTTTTTCTTATTAACTTTTCTTATATAACTCAAGGGACAGGATTTCTGGGAGAATCAGCCAGAATTATATGTCATTATTGTAAATTAGATAGAATTTTTTATTTTTTGGTTACTATTAGATAATTAGCCCCATTAAAATGGAATGGATGCTTGTATTCCTCAACTTGGATTCTATTCTTTCAGTCTGTCTTAGGAATTCTTACAGCAGTTGTAAATGCCATCTTGTATTTTTCCAAATTTCATCATAAAAAAATCACTGAAGCTCACTTCCCACTTAGCACTGTATAAACCCTGCATCTGTAATATAGTTCAGGGATGCATCCTGCGCTGTATCAAAGCCATCCAGACACTTTGAATCTGGAGACAGCACACTATAGAAGAAAGAGACACATCAACCACAGTCATAAGACCTTAAGTTCATTTCCAGTTTTGACCTTCAGAAATTGTATAATATAAGCATATGTGTTCTCTTGATAGTTCTGATCCTGGGATATCTTGCAAATGGTGATAATTCTATATTAAGAAATAATAAAACTTATTTATATTTGCCTGCCATGTATATGTAAGTTATTATTCAGATAAGTCATTAAGATGACTTATTATTAGACAATATTAGAATAAGTAATTGTTAGCTGAGTGCAAAACTTTTAAAAAACAACCAAAGCATAGTGTCATCTGGGAATGATGCTGTTAAAAAAAAATATAAGGAGCATTCCAAAAACAAATATTTTTGGACCAAAATTTTCTAAGGGATTACTCTGGTTACAAAATGTTACCATACCTTATATTGGGTACACTTTTTTAATTATATGACTGGAATGACTTATTACAAAATTCTGGAAGTCAGAATTCCAGTCATACCACTATTGATTTTATATTAACATAAATATATTTTAATAAAATTACAAAGTTGAATAAATAGAACATCTGGTTACAAACTTTTTTTAACTAATAAAATAATCAAGATTGACTTTATGACTTTCTAATGGTCTCATAAATAATCTCATTCAGAGAAGCATAATGTCAAAATTCTTCATTCCTCTTAGCATGCTAGCACCCATTTGCTAAGGTCTAGTTTCCTTTCATTCTTTAACTTCTGCTAAAAACCTCAAGTCCTCATACCAAAAGAATATTTTGCAAAATTACAGTGACTGGGCTATTCCAACTTGATATTCTTCTCTAAAAGGAAGTACCTACATTTCTGTCCAGCCCTTGTGGTTTATGATTAATCATAACTTTTGTATAAAGCTTGCATTTGATGTGTACCACCGAGGACAAAACAGCGAAAGGTGTTGAATGTCAGTGTCTGCTAAAAGACTGTACCTGTAGTAAGAAACGGCAGTAGTAGGTTAGAAGCCTTTTGAAAAAAAATAGTTAGAAATCCAAAAGTAGGTGTACTCTTCATAATTTATCAGCTGACTCCACTAGTTTAGTATTTATAATCCAATCTGCTGGAGTTTAAGAGGCAGAAGAACAAAAATGTGAAGCGCTGCTTAAGGCTAAAAAGAAAAGAATAGCGACCCATTGAGACTTAAAAGACTTAGAAGCCAATAAAACTAAAGTGAGAAATACCATTCTTTAACAATGAATACATGTTCATCTATGAGTTTGATCTCTGTAAATGACCTTGTTTTAAGGAACAAATTTTAAATTTTTGGCCACATATTTGCTTATGTTCTCTACCATATATTTGCTGCTAGGAAGGGTAAAATTATCATCTAACAAAAGTCATCAAATCTAATGAATGTTAGATTTTAAAAGGCAACTTCATTTGACATTGACATATTACTGAGGAGATGATTCTAAAAAACAGTTACCATATCCCTTAAGGGGCACTTTTCAGAAATACAAGGTTTATTTTTAATATTTTCCACTAAGAGATTCTAAGAGTTGTCACCTCTTCTCTTTTGTATAGAGAATGATCAACCACATGTACAAAGTGAGAATGAGGTGACTTGGAAATTGTGTGATTAGTTTTATCTTCCCACTTAAAAATTTTAATTATATATTTTTATAATTAATAAATTACATTAAAAGCAAAGACAATATTTAAAACTTAAATACTTTTTATTTTACTGTTATATATGCTCTTGAAATGATTACATCTATGGTACCAATGCTATGTAATAGTGGATTACTGTACATCTCAAATTTACATTTAGGGATTATCTGTTGGTGTCATAAAATTGGCTGTGGTAGGAGTGTCTACAACACAGGTATTGTCAAATGCTATATAAATCAGTGATTGATTTATTGAATGATTATTGTATCTTGTTTTATAAAATAATGGGAAAATTTTAGTAATGAAGATAAAACTTAAAATAATGTTGTGTCATGTAGCTGTTACACTGTAAATAGCACAACAAATGAGGACTTTTTTCAGCCCTGGCTAGATAACTTAGTTGGTTGAAGCATTGTCCCAGAGCATGGTTGCCAGTTGGATTCCCCGGTTAGGGCACATACAGGAACAGATCAATGTTCCTGCCTCTCTCTCCCTGTTTCTCTTTCTCTCTTTCAAAAAAAATATAAATAAATAAAAGGATTTTTTCTTTCAGTATTAAAAAATTATCAAATGGTATGCCAAAGAAGTCTCTCATTTTATTGACTAATAAGAGAATTTTGAACATGTATGTCTTCAGTATTTCACTTTTGTCTTACTCTGAACATAACAAAAATATCAACTAGCATTTGCATCTAAACTACCTTTGTTTGTCAATAATGTGAGCAGCAATTTTGTTGAGTAGGATAGTGATTAGACATACTAATACCTTGATTGTGAGAAACTAGTGTTCATAACAGTATTATTAAATAGTAGATTTTGGGAAAAAAATAACAATTTTAAAGTTTTCAGTCTATAGAATTTTTGATAAAGAACATTGCATCTTATAATATCATGTGTAATTTGTTTTACATGTCCCTGATATTTGCAAACTTTATCATAAACTAATGTATGGACAGAGACATACTTTTTCCCCCTAGATACACAATTTTTAAACACTTATCAGCTGAAATAGCAAGGCTTAATGACAATGTGATTTCTGCCAACTTTTGGCTTTTATCTGGGTAAAATGGGAGCTATTAGAAAGTTCTGAATAGAGAAACAGCAGGGTCTGATAATGGTTTATAAAAATTATTCCCTGCTATTATATTGAAAATGAACTGATGATTATTACCTAATATCAGTTACCCCTGCTTTTTAGATAGATGCAAATGACACAAGATACAGAAACACATTACCTAGACAATGCTTGTGATAAGCTGTGTCTGTGTAATTAAATTCTGGCCAATGAGTTGTGGATAGAGATAATGGGAATACCATTCAGATTATGACTTTAAAAAAGAAAAGTAAGTTATGTTTCTGTTTTACAGATAAGGAAACTGAGACAGGTGAGTTTAAGTGACCTACCAAATGTCATAAAATTATTAAATAACAAACATGCTTCAAACTCAGGTAATTTCTCTCTAGAATCTATACTCGAAGCCAATATATTGTAGTGCATTATAGTGTATGAAGATTTTCTTTTATACCAAATTAGTTGAGACTTTAAATATCCAGTATATACTTTAAGCAGTCAATGCAATGTTATTAAAAGTCAAGATTGGTGAGGTAGATGGACAGATAGATGACTCACTTTATGAGTCAGAGACTGTTACAAGACACAATCTGTCATATAAGGAAACTTATGCTTCACCTTGCATATAATTTTTAAGTAAAATAAGCTTATGTGTGATTGTGAGTGTGTAATTTTACACACACAAATATAAATATCCACACATATGCATATGAGTAGGTATATGTGTGTATGTGTATATCTATGTATTGGTGATATATTTGAAAATTTCCAAAATATGTATGGCTAAATGACTATTTTTAGTTTAGCTCATGTTTACTTTATGCAATTTTAATCCTGCATTGTTGAAACTGCTACTTAAGTTTCCAATGTAATCACACAAAATAAAAAATAACTTAGATTTATTTCTGATAAAATATAAAGGCAGATTTAAAACTATTAAGTGATTTAAAAACTACTCAAATGCATAATTGTTTTCCTTCAAAACATAAAAAATTCAATGCAAACATAAATTGTGACTTTCTGAGTGATAAATAAGTCTCTCTGAAGTCCAGCATCTTTGCATTTGCTTTCTGCAGGCTCGCATAATCACTGCCAACCATTTCAAAATATAAAACATGTCACGAAACTTTATACAAAACCTGTCAATAATTTAATTTGTCAATAAGATAAAACCAAAAAACTAGCAAAAATTGACAACACTTCTGAAAGAATGCTATCTTGTTATAAAATGCCAAAGTCTAAGCCTTAAAAAGCATGGTAGAAGGAAGTTTCTAAATTACCATGGCAGCATAGCAATGAAGAATAAGCCATGTCAAAGAGAGAGTTATTGAAGGCACCCTCTTTTGTAAAACCAGACTGGATGAAGAAATTTGAGGAAAGAAAAATTTCTCTGAAGCACTGAAACTGTTCTTATTAAATCATTGAAAAAGTAGAACACAGACCCTCTGTAATATAACTGTGGTATAATGTGTGCCTTCCTATGGAAGGTAGAAAGCAATTTTTGGAAGACAGGGATGATTTGTTAGAGAGTTTAAGAAAGTTGTCTCTGGAGTCAGATCCCACTAACATCTTGAATTAGTCTCTTATTAGTCATGAGAAAATGGACCTATTTCTTAAAATTTCTATGCTTCATTTAGGTAATTTTAAAAATTAAAACAAATTGCAAGCAAAATATTTAACAGGGTTTTTCAACACATAGTAGATAATTCCTCCCTCCACCCCCATACAAAAATAGTGACATTGGACCTAGTAAAATTTGATGAGTCGAGTTAAAGTTGCATATAACCTTTTTGAGATTACTAAAAAATAGAGAAGTTCTTCAAGAAATAGTGACAGTAGAGGACCTTAAAATACCTCATAACACAAGGCACATTTAATTTCAGGATGCCATTTGAGTTCAAATGCAGAACTCCCTAAAGATTCAAAAGGCAATTGCCTTAGTAATCACTGCAGCTGAATCACATAGTATACTTCAAAACATTTCTTACTAAATGGTCTGAATAAATGTAAATGACTATAAGACTCTCAGTTTAGTTCTACATACAAATGCAGATAAAATGGAAATAAAATTATTTATTGAAGTTGGTTGAAGTCAGTTCCTACTCCTGAATTTCCTGTGGTGCTGAAAGAAAGGTTGGAAATTGGGTCATGCTTCTTTGTCCAGGGCCATGTTTTAGATTTCATTAGAGCATTCAGGTTTAGGATGAAGTAGCTCAGGGCTCGTGAGTATGAGAAAAACATTCAGAAATATTCTGCTTGCAGGCAACTTCAATTTGAATGGACTTATTTCTTTTTATGATTTTGCATGCAACATTTACCTCTGACATTCCTTTTCAGAAAGCTATCACAAAATATTATAAATACAAAAAAGTATTTTTGTTTATTCTTATTATTTATTTTTCTATAGGAATTACATACAGTTATATAATATGCATGTGTGTGTACATACATACACACACACACACACACACAGAATTTGGTAAGAATGACAAAAAGAAATAACCAAAAATCAATAACAAGTTTCATTTTAACACAAGCAAGACAAAATATCAACTTTAATATAAATGAATCATTTTCTTTCACACAGAAAAAAGACAGATATAGTGCATTAAGTTCTTAGGACCCAGGCTTTTTCCTTTTCTTACTCTGATGCCTTTGCTATGTCACATTAATATGGTATAAAGCTGGCTTCTCAGATATCTAATCCAGGTGAGAAGCAGGAAAGGTAAACAGAGGTGGGGAGTGAGAAGAGGAATTGATCCTGCTGATTCTAGTCATCTTGAAGTAATATCCTGGAGTCCCATCAAGCACTCTGTTTATGGTTCATCTTTTAGAACTGGGCCTTTGGCTACCCTAGCTGCAAGAATAGGGGAGGATAATGTTTTAGTGTTTTACAGTGCTAATAATAAAGGAAGCCAAGGTAGACCTGAGCTGTGGATGACTTTAGGTAGCCAATCATCATAATTGTCGCAGTAAATCTATAATTCAGGTACTTCAAGTTATGAAGATAATTCATTATTTATATACCTTGGGAAGTGAAACAAACTACCTTATATTAGATTTGCCAACACTAATATAGTTCGGATATTGAATTATCACATAAAATTAAAACAAGAAAGCAAAGGCATTTTCTTATATTTGGAAAGATCCTCTCATTCCTGAAAGCATTTGTAATAAATATTTAATGATTATAATATACTTTTTGAAAATTAAAAAGGAAAACACTTATTTTCCTGATAATTTTAATAATTATATAGGCTTGATAAAAGTTTTTAACTATTATCATTGAAAAACTTTAAAGAATTCTTTATTTTTTTGTTATGATTAAAACCATAAAATATTTAATAGTGTAGAAATGATGATCTGTAACTTACAATATAGTTTATAGCTCAAAGTTCTTACCAGTGGAACTCTCCAACAATATATTATTTCAAAATCCCACTCCCAAGCTTTCAGAATAATTACTAAGAAATTTTTTAATATAAAGAGTTTCTCCTTTAAATGAAACAAATTAAATAGGCTGAATTGTTGCTTGTTATAGACCCCAGACTCCACACACTTCAGTGTCAGAACAGAAAATTCAGAATTTCTGATGAGAAATGTATACTAGAAAGAAAAGAGACAGTATTCCCTTGGTTATATGCTGGGGTCCAGCCCCAGGGGGAATCCAGGGGTCCCACAGGAAGAGACGGCGTCGGCGCGAATCAAGTGAGAGAGCTGAATTCTTTTTTAGCATTCACTGCCAGGCATCTCTGCCAAATGCTGGTCTAGCTTTATTTTTATACACACACACTAAGTTGCAATCACATGGTATTCAGAATACATTGATTAATCATTGTTTTTGTTTCACTATGGTTACATATTTCTAGGTACAGTTAATTCATTTCTATAAGCTATAAATCAGGTGGTAAGTCATTCAAGGTACAGTTATACAATAACTTGAACAGCAATAACAATATTGGTACAAACTTCTAAAAGGTCAGTACTGATTAATAACTCTACCTTATTGTCCTATTGTCTAGTCAAATTTTATTCATCTACTAATTTCATACACTAATTAAGTTCTAACTTATTTTTCTCAGAGTGTTCCACCACCTGCAGGTCAAGTATGCAAGAAGAAAGGAAAGTTTCTCTACTCTACCACATGAAAAGGCTAGGGAGGGAAAGTAATGAATTAAGTAAAGGCTGAAAGGTGCTTCTGTGTATAGTTACTGTTTTCTACCTATTCATAAGTCACAATCTATTTTTTCTAACATGATTAATAAGAAGAAATTCTCCTACAACTTAACCCTTTTCGAGGGATGTCATAACCATCCTCTTATGTCTATGAGCCCAGGCAAAGGGGCTTAAGGCTTTTCTGTGGAACTCACACCCTCTGTCTCATTTCCAAAGAAATTACTATGAATCTACAGGGAAATCACGGTGATATTATCCCTGTGCCATAAATGATAGCATACACACCCAGAAAAGGGGGGAATATAAGGCCAGATTAATTCAAAAGGTCAAAGGGGGAAGTATCATTGCGCCTTTTCTCTGCTGTGACTTTGTCAACCAGCAGCCTTTGGTCTTCTCTGCTGTGACCTTGTCAGCCAGCAGTTGTCGATCTGCTTCCGATAGTTATACTTAAATCATCATATTACATTAGATAGTGTGGTAGGCTGAATAATGGTGTCTCCAATACGTCTATGTTCTTAGCCTTGGAACCTGTGAATATCTTACTTCCTATGATTTTATAGTTGTGATTAATTTAAGGATCTTGTTATGGTAATATTATTCTTAATTATCCAGTGCACTCAGTCTAATTCTATAGGTTCTTATGAGAAAGCAGTTGGAAAGTCAGTCAGAAAAGATGTATGATAAAAAGAAGTCAAAGAAGAAAGAAGATGCTATACTGCTGAACATGGAGGAATGGGCCACATGCCAAAGAATACAGGTGATATCTAGAAACCGGAAAAGACAAGGAAATGGGATTCCCTTGTTGAGACACCAAAAGGAATGTACTATTGCCCACACCTTGATTTTAAGATTTCTGACCTTCAGAATTGTAAGATGATAAATTTATGTTATTTTACTTTATTTATTTATTTTGTAAAAGATTTTATTTATTTATTTTAAAGAGAAGAATAAGAGAGAGAGAGAAATGGGGGAGGAGCAGGAAACATCAACTCCCATACGTGCCCTGATCAGGCAAGTCCATGATTTCGAACTGGCAACCATAGCATTCCAGGTTAATGCTTTATCCACTGCATCACCACAGGTCAGGCAAATTTATATTGTTTTAAACCACTGTGTTTGTGCTAATTTGTTACAACAACAGGAAACTAATACATTGAATATTTTGAGACACATAGAACAGTAAGAACTAATTTGGGGATGTGGTATACTTAAATTGTAGGGCCCCTGAATGGTACAATATTTAAATGAAGAGTTTTCTTACTACTCTAACATATGTCCCCTCCTCCAGCATGACCTTACTCTGAAGTGGTGGCACATCATTTCTTTCAGGAAAAACTAAATCTTTTCCTATATTTTTGTTTTTCCTTCATAACTACCACAGGTACTTTAATCATTACTGCTACTGGGCACATGTTTGTAGGAAGTAATAATCTATTTTTTTATGGGCAAGCCAAGTACAGGTTTATTGAATTCTAAAGGTCAGTACACAATTATTGGGGTTACTAATTGACTTTAATTTTTTTTTTCATTTTTCTGAAGCTGGAAACAGGGAGAGACAGTCAGACAGACTCCTGCATGCGCCCGACTGGGATCCACCCGGCACGCCCACCAGAGGCGACGCTCTGCCCACCAGGGGGCGATGCTCTGCCCATCCTGGGCATCGCCATGTTGCAACCAGAGCCACTCCAGCGCCTGAGGCAGAGGCCACAGAGCCATCCCCAGCACCCGGGCCATCTTTGCTCCAATGGAGCCTTGGCTGCAGGAGGGGAAGAGAGAGACAGAGAGGAAGGCGCGGCAGAGGGGTGGAGAAGCAAATGGGTGCTTCTCCTGTGTGCCCTGGCCAGGAATCGAACCCGGGTCCTCTGCATGCTAGGCCGATGCTCTACCCCTGAGCCAACCGGCCAGGGCCATTGACTTTAATTTTTTATGGGTCTTTCAGAAGTTTATAGCATATTTGCTATAAAAATGATTTAAGAATTGGCAGTATTTCAAAAGTCCTAACAAAAACACTTCTAGAGGGCGGGGCACACTGGTGAACTACAAACTATCTCATCAAGGCTAGGTTTCACACAGACTGTGATGAGAAATTTCTATGTTGTAGAACAATCTCTGTCATAGAAATAAATAGAAAGTAAAGAAACACTACTGTGATTGTAACCTTTGTGGGGGAAAGGTGCTTTGGTGATCTTACCTCTGCCATTTGCCCTTCTTTAAATAAATTGAAAATGTAACAGAGAATCTATAACACTATAATTTAATGGAATATGCTGTACAGTCCAGTCCAGTACTGTGTATTGACAGAAGATAGAAGTAACAAAAATTATATTACTTCAAAACTTATTCTATAAAATTATTTCAATTTCTACTACCTTCCACCAATATTGTTTTATTGTTTATGCTCAACAGCTTTTGTTTTTTATTAACAGACTTCAGCAGGGGTTCTACAGAGCAAAAAAGTTTTCTTCAAGGCAGAGGTATCTACATTGAGTGGCAGTTCAGAAAATCCTACAGACACTGGAATTGCTCCTCTGCTACTCTAACTGTGTGAGCTTCACCACCACAGAGATGATAAAGAACTGATTTAAAAATGAGTAATCTGGTCAGAGTAATGGCGTGGTAGGAAGCGATACAGATAAATCTCCCCCAAAACTCAACAAGATCTCAACCAGAAACAGAAAAACCTATCCTTGGAGCCTCCAGATGTTTCGCAATACACCCGAAGGTATGGTTGAGTGAAAAATTGGCTAAATATATAATCAAACCCCGAAGGAAATAGAGAGTAAGAAATGCTCTGCCTTCCTCACTAACCTAAACAGGGTGGCTTTCACTGGGAACTGAGAATATAGAAACTAAGGCGGGCAAAGGGGGTGAATAGATCCAGGGCGCGGCACAAACGGCTGAACCAGGCTGTGGCATGGAGATCCAAGCCGAGGAAAAACTGTGCCTGTGGCAACCCAGTCAATACAAGCTAACACTCGCGCCAAACCCAGACAAAGAAAGACAAGCAGGGCAGCCATTTTCCCCGATCTCCAGGTCGGCATGCGCAAATAGTGGGCGAGAGATTCCTCCGAGCACATCAGAAGTGGGCGCCCCTGTTACCCCACAGAGAGGCAGAGTCAGGGGCCTTTGTGTGCGGAATCTCTGGGCTGCCCCAGCGCCCTGAAAAAGCTGAGCATGGGGAGGGAACGAGAGCCAATTCCAATGCTGGAACTTTTCCGTGAGGGTGGGGGTTTCACTCAGAGGGTGAGGCGGCTGGCCTGATATCCTGGTCTGTGCGTGCAGATAGTGAGCGAGAGATTCCTCGGAGTGCCTCGGCAGTGTGCACCTGTGTTATCCCACAGAAGGGCAGAGTCAGGGGCCTTTGTGTGGTCCAAAAATGGAATCTCCAGACCGCCCCAGCGCCCTATAAAAGCCTCGCACGGGGAGAGAGAGAGCCAGTTCCAATGCTGGAACTTTTCCGTGCGGGAGGAGGTTTCACTCAGAGTGTGAGAATGCCAGCCTGATATCCTGGTCTGCGCACACAGATAGTGAGCGAGAGTTTCCTCCAAGCATCCTGGGAGTGGGCACCCGCCCATGTTACTGGACAGAGTGGCAGAGCCAGAGGTCTTTGAGTGGGCAGAAGCCCCGCCTGATTATGCTAGCAGCTCTGACTGACTGAGCCTTACCCAGAGCCCTGTGCTGAGTGGGAACAGAGTGGGGAGTTGCCAGCTCTTTGAGCCTCTTATTATCCAGGCAGAGGCAGCAGCAACCCCATAGCTGGATTATCAGGCTACTAATTGAGGAAGGAAAGACTAGGAGAGAGGCTCCAGGAACACGGACTCTCTCACTGTAGGAGCCTATAAATGCTAATGAGCTTCGACTGCCAACGAGACTGAAGCACAATACATGACATTGCCATAGAGACTTATCAACTGCAAATCTCTACCTGAGCGTGCCAAAGGGGCAGAACCCGGGGTACAGAGTCACTGACCAGGAAGAGGGAGAGAAAAGAAAAAGCAAAAAGATAACCTCTCAAAATCAAGAATAATCCACAGACTTTATAACCTATCCCTTTTATTATATTTGTTCGTTTGTTTCTCTTATCTTCATTCTTGATTTTTTTTTTCCTCCTCCAATTTGGTCGTTTAACTCTCTGCCGGTCTTACTCTCTCCTCTCCTTGAACTACACTACTCATAAGTGTTATATCTCCCATTATCTTTCCTTTCCTCTTCCTTTCTCTCTATGAGGGTTGCACTCCAAAACCCTTAACACTCTCTCTCTCTCCTCTTTTTTCTTTTCTCTTCTTTTAGTGGTTCCCTCTTTTTTTTCTCTCTCTCTCTTTCTTTTCTCCCTCTATATTAGTTTCATCCTTTCTCCTTTACGTCTCCTCTCATTCAAACCTCAATAAAGAACAAATTCTCTTATCTGGGACTCAAACTTATGTTTGTGACATTTTGGGGGGTTTTTACTTCACCTTTTTAACTCACTAGCAGTGCTCCCATCCCTGCCTCTACATTTTATCTAGTTCTTGTTCCACTAAATACAATAGTAACTTTTTAATTTGTCCCCCATTTTCCTGTTTTCCTCTTATTTCTCTAATCATAACTCTTAGTCAACCAACACCTAAAAGCAAATCATTCTATTCTTGACCTCAATTTTTTCCTTATTTTATTTTTGTGAGCCCATACCCCCCTTTCTTTCTTTGTTTGTTTTTTGCCCCTTTATTGCTTCTCCCCAATTCAGGCCCTCCATTACAGGCATTGTTTGTTATATTTAGTACAATATAATTCACAGTTCACCACAAGATTTTCTCAAGAAAGAGTGGAGAGGAGAGGAGAGGAAAAAAGGAGAGGGGGGGAATAATTTTCTTTTTTCTAATTCTTATTTTATTTTATTTTTCTTTATTTAATTATTAATTTTAAAAAAAAAAACAACTCTTTTTGATTTTTTATTTTTATTTTTTTAACTTTTTATTCTTTATTAAATCTCATTAATACTATCAACAAAACCACCCTCAGATGCCATTAAGGAAGAGAAAATCGAATATCATGGATACAAAAGAAAGAGAGGTAACACAGATAGATGAGGAAAACAACTATGGAGAAAAAATTTAACATATTGGAAACCTTGGACAGAGAATTCAAGATAGAAATCCTAAAAGTCCTCCGATATACAAGAAAACACAGAAAGGCAATTTAGGGAGCTCAGAAAACAACTCAATGAACACAAAGAATATATTTCCAAGGAAATTGGAAGTATAAAAAAACAAATCAAACAGAGATGAAAAAACTCAATTCATGAGCTGAAAAACGAGGTAACAAGCTTAGCTAACAGAACAGGTCAGACAGAAGGTAGGATTAGTGAAATAGAAGACAAGCAACTTGAGGCACAACAGAGAGAAGAAGAAAGAGACTCAAAAATTTAAAAAAATGATATAGCCCTACAGGAATTATCTGACTCCATCAAAAAGAATAACATAAGAATAATAGGTATATCAAAGGGAGAAGACAGAGAAAATGGAATGCAGAACATACTCAAACAAATAATAGATGAGAACTTCCCAAGCCTGTGGAAAGAACTAATGCCTCAAATTCAAGAAGCAAACAGAATTCCGAGTTTTCTTAACCCCAACAAATCTACTCCAAGGCACATCATAATGAAATTGGCACAAATCAATGGCAAAGAAAAAATTCTCAAGGAAGCCAGGGAAAAGAAGAATACAACATATAAAGGAAGGCCCATTAGATTATCATCAGATTTCTCAGCAGAAACTCTACAAGCTAGAAGAGAGTGGACCCCAATATTTAAAGTCCTGAAAGAGAGGAACTTTCAGCCACGAATAGTATACCCATCAAAGCTATCCTTCAAATATGAAGGAGAAATAAAAACATTCACAGATACAGAAAAGATGAGGGAATTTAACATCAGAAAACCCCCACTCCAGGAATTACTAAAGGGGGTTCTCCAATCAGATACAAAGAACAACAACAAAAAACAAAACAAAGCCACAGGTAAAAGCTCCAAGAAGAACACAATAAAACCAAATTTAAACTGTGACAACAACAAAAAGAAAGAGTGGGAGAAGATGGAGATTAACAGTAACAAAAGACGATGGACTGCAAAAGTACTCACAAAATAGTGCACTACAATGAACAGGGTAGGAACCCTTTTCATTACTTAAAGGTAACCACCATTGAAAAAACCACCACAGAAGCACATGATTTTAAAAAAATAGCAACAGAGGAAAGATGTATTGAATACAACCAAATAAAAACAAAAGATAGAAAAATGAAAGAGAAGGATCAAACAAGACACAAAACTAAAAGAAAGCAATCTATAAAATGGCAATAGGGAACTCACAAGTGTTAATAATTACACTAAATGTAAATGGATTAAACTCACCAATAAAAAGGCACAGAGTAGCAGAATGGATTAAAAAAGAAAATCCAACTGTATGCTGCCTACAAGAAACTCATCTAAGTAACAAGGATAAAAAAATTCAAAGTGAAAGGCTGGAAAAAAAAAATACTCCAAGCAAATAACGTCCAAAAAGAAGCAGGCGTAGCAATACTCATATCTGATAATGCTGAATACAAGACAGCAAAAGTACTCAGAGACAAAAATGGCCATTTCATTATGGCTAAGGGGACACTGAATCAAGAAGACATAACAATACTTAATATATATTCAACAAACCAAGGAGCACCAAAATATATTAGACAGCTACTTATTGACCTTAAAACAAAAACTGACAAAAATACAATCATACTTGGAGACCTCAATACACCACTGACGGCTCTAGATTGGACATCCAAACAGAGAATCAACAAAGATATAGTGGCCTTAAACAAAACACTAGAGCACCTGGATATGATAGACAACTACAGGACATTTCATACCAAAGTGACAGAGTATACATTTTTCTCCAGTGTACATGGATCATTCTCAAGAATTGACCATATGTTGGGCTACGAAAACAACATCAGCAAATTCAGAAAAATCAAAGTTGTACCAAGCATATTTTCTGATCATAAAGCCTTGAAACTAGAATTCAACTGCAAAAAAAAGGAAAAAAAATCCCACTAAAATGTGAAAACTAAACAACATACTTTTAAAAAATGAATGGGTCAAAGAAGAAATAAGTGCAGAGATCAAAAGATATATACAGACAAATGAAAATGACAGTACGACATATCAGAATCTATGGGATGCAGCAAAAGCAGTGATAAGAGGGAAGTTCATATCATTTCAGGCATATATGAACAAACAAGAGAGAGCCCAAGTGAACCACTTAACTTCACACCTTAAGGAACTAGAAAAAGAAGAACAAAGGCAACCCAAGAGCAGCCGAAGAAAGGAGATAATAAAAATCAGAGAAGGGCCCTGGCCGGTTGGCTCAGTGGTAGAGTGTCGGCCTGGCGTGCAGGGGTTCCAGGTTTGATTCCCGGCCAGGGCACACAGGAGAGGTGCCCATCTGCTTTTCCACCCCTCACCCACTCCTTCCTCTCTGTCTCTCTCTTCCCCTCCCGCAGCGAGGCTCCATTGGAGCAAGGATGGCCCGGGTGCTTGGGATGGCTCTTTGCCCTCTGTCCCAGGCACTAGAGTGGCACTAGTCATGGCAGAGCGATGCCCCGGAGGGGCAGAGCATCGCCCCTTGGTGGGCAGAGCGTCACCCCCTGGTGTGTGTGCCGGGTGGATCCCAGTCGGGCGCATGCGGGACTCTGTCTGACTGTCTCTCCCCGTTTCCAGCTTCAGAAAGATTAAAAAAAAAAAAAAATCATAGCAGGCCCTGGCCGGTTGGCTCGGTGGCAGAGTGTCGGCTTAGCGTGCAGAAGTCCCGGGTTTGATTCCCGGCCAGGGCACACAGGAGAAGCGCCCATCTGCTTCTCCACCCCGCCCCCTCTCCTTCCTCTCTGTCTCTCTCTTCCCCTCCTGCAGCGAGGCTCCATTGGAGCAAGGATGGCCCGGGCGCTGGGGATGGCTCCTTGGCCTCTGCCCCAGGTGTTGGAGTGGCTCTGGTCGCAACAGAGACCAGAGCATCGCCCCCTGGTGGGCGTGACGGGTGGATCCCGGTTGGGCGCATGTGGGAGAGTCTGTATGACTGTCTTTCCCCATTTCCAGCTTCAGAAAAAAAAAAAAATCAGAGCAGAAATAAATGAAATAGAGAACAGAAAAACTATAGAAAAAATTAATAGAACAAGGAGCTTTTTCTTTGAAAAGATCAACAAAATTGACAAACCCTTGACAAGACTTACCAAAGAAAAAAAGAGAAAGAACTCATATAAACAAAATCCAAAATGAAAGAGGAGAAATCACCACGGACACTGTAGATATACAAAGAATTATTTTAGAATACTATGAAATACTTTATGCCACTAAATTCAACAATCTAGAAGAAATGGATAAATTCGTAGAAAAATTCAACCTTCCTAGACTGAGTCAAGGAGAAGCAGAAAGCCTAAACAGACCTATTAGTAGAGAAGAAATAGAAAAAAACATTAAAAACCTCCCCAAAAGTAAAAGTCCAGGCCCAGACAGCTATACCATCAAATTTTATCAAACATTTAAAGAAGACTTGGTTTCCATTCTACTGAAAGTCTTCCAAAAAATTGAAGAAGAATCAATACTTCCAAACACATTTTATGAGGCCAACATAACCCTCATACCAAAACCAAACAAGGATGGCACAAAAAAAGAAAACTACAGACCAATATCTCTAAATGAATACAGATGCTAAAATACTAAACAAAATACTAGCAAATTGTATACAACAACATATTAAAGAAATAATACATCATGATCAAGTGGGATTCATCCCAGAATCTCAAGGATGGTTCAACATACATAAAACGGTTAACGTAATACACCATATCAACAAAACAAAGAACAAAAACCACATACTCTTATCAATAGACGCTGAAAAGGCTTTTGATAAAATACAGCACAATTTTATGTTTAAGACTCTCAACAAAATGGGTATAGAAGGAAAATATCTCAACATGATAAAAGGCCATATATGATGAACCATCAGCTAACATCATATTAAATGGCACTAAACTGAAGGCTTTCTCCCTTAAATCAGGAACAAGACAGGGTTGTCCACTCTCTCCACTCTTATTTAATGTGGTACTAGAGGTTCTAGCCAGAGCAATCAGACAAGACAAAGAAATAAAAGGCATTCCATATCGGAAAAGAAGAAGTAAAGGTATCACTTTTTGCAGATGATATGATCCTATACATCGAAAACCCGAAGGACTCCACAAAAAGATTATTAGAAACAATAAACCAATACAGTAAAGTCGCAGGATACAAAATTAACATACAGAAGTCCATAGCCTTTCTCTATGCCAACAATGACATATTAGAAAACGAACTCAAAAAAATAATCCCCTTCACGATTGCAACAAAAAAAATAAAATACCTAGGAATAAACATAACAAAGAATGTAAAGGACCTATATAATGAAAATTACAAAGCATTGTTAAGGGAAATTGAAAAAGATACAATGAGATGGAAAAATATTCCCTGTTCTTGGATAGGAAGAATAAATATAATCAAAATGGCCATATTACCCAAAGCAATATACAAATTTAATGCAATTCCCATCAAAATCCCTATGAGATTTTTTAAAGAAATGGAACAAAAAATCATCAGATTTATATGGAACTATAAAAATCCCCGAATAGCCAAAGCAATCCTAAAGAAAAAAAATGAAGCTGGGGACATTACAATACCTGACTTCAAACTATATTATAGGGCCACGACAATCAAAACAGCATGGTATTGGCAGAAAAATAGACACTCAAACCAATGGAACAGAATAGAAAGCCCAGAAATAAAACCACATATATATAGTCAAATAATTTTTGATAAAGGGGCCAAGAACACACAATGGAGAAAAGAAAGCCTCTCAATAAATGGTGCTGGTAAAACTGGAAAGCTACATGCAAAAGAAGGAAACTCAACTACAGTTTGTCCCCCTGTATTAAAATTAACTCAAAATGGATCAAAGATCTAAACATAAGACCTGAAACAATAAAGTACATAGAAGAAGACATAGGTACTCAACTCATGGACCTGGGTTTTAAAGAACATTTTATGAATTTGACTCCAAAGGCAAGAGAAGTGAAAGCAAAAATTAATGAATGGGACTGCATCAGACTAAAAAGTTTTTGCTCAGCAAGAGAAACTGATAACAAAATAAACAGAAAGCCAACTAAATGGAAAATGATATTTTCAAACAGCAGCTCAGATAAGGGCCTAATATCCAAAATATACAAAGAACTCATAAAACTCAACAACAAACAAACAATCCAATAAAAACATGGGAAGAGGACATGAACAGACACTTCTCCCGGGAAGAAATACAAATGGCCAACAGATATATGAAAAGATGCTCATCTTCTTTAGTTATTAGAGAAGTGCAAATCAAAACTGCAATGAGATACCACCTCACACCTGTTAGATTAGCTATTATTAACAAGACAGGTAATAGCAAATGTTGGAGAGGCTGTGGAGAAAAAGGTAACCTCATACACTGTTGGTGGGAATGTAAAGTAGTATAACCATTATGTACGAAAGTATGGTGGTTCCTCAAAAAACTGAAAATAGAACTACCTTATGACCCAGCATTCCCTCTACTGGGTATATACCCCAAAAACTCAGAAACACTGATACATAAAGACACATGCAGCCCCATGTTTATTGCAGCATTGTTCACAGTGGCCAGGACATGGAAAGAACCAAAAAACCCATCAATAGATGACTGGATAAAGAAGATGTGGCACATATACACTATGGAATACTACTCAGCCATAAGAAATGATGACATCGGATCATTTACAGCAGGGGTCCCGGCGGGCCGCATGTGGCCCCCTGAGGCCATTTATCCGGCCCCGCCACACTTCCAGAAGTGGCACCTCTTTCATTGGTGGTCAGTGAGAGGAGCATAGTTCCCATTGAAATACTGGTCAGTTTGTTGATTAAAATTACTTGTTCTTTATTTTAAATATTGTATTTGTTCCCGTTTTGTTTTTTTACTTTAAAATAAGATATGTGCAGTGTGCATAGGGATTTGTTCATAGTTTTTTTTTTTATAGTCCGGCCCTCCAACGGTCTGAGGGACAGTGAACTGACCCCCTGTGTAAAAAGTTTGGGGACCCCTGATTTACAGCAAAATGTTGGGATCTCGATAACATTATACAAAGTGAAATAAGTAAATCAGAAAAAAACAGGAACTGCATTATTCCATACGTAGGTGGGACATAAAAGTGAGACTAAGAGACATTGATAAGAGTGTGTGGTTACGGCGGGAGGGGGGAGAGGGAGAGGAAAAGAGGGAGGGGGAGGGGCACAAAGAAAACTAGATAGAAGGTGACAGAGGACAATCTGACTTTGGGTGATGGGTATGCAACATAATTGACCGACAATATAACCTGGATATGTTATCTTTGAATATATGTATCCTGATTTTTGATGTCGCCCCATTAAAAAAATAAAATTATTAGAAATAAATAAATAAATAAATAAATAAAAATGTATTTTATAATAAAAAAATTAAAAAATACATAAAAATGAGTAATCTCTGAAGCATCTAGAAAACAGTGCCCAAATTACTCAGTTAAGAAATTATTTGTTTATCCTATATGTCTCCCTATTTTTCCCCTAGTGTTACATTTGATGTTTAATTTCATTATAGAGTAAAATTTAATTTTATTTGGGCAACATGTCAATATTATGTCATGGTACTTGATCTATAAATTATATTTTTATTTCAGTAGTATATATTTATTATAGACATTTTATGTATATATTGTATAAATGTGTGTGTATTTGTGTATATTTATATGTGCTCTAAAATATGTATCTAAAGACCATTTATATAAGCAAACTCACAAATTTACAAACACATTTTCTACATTAATAACTATGTCTATTAAAATATATATACCAATAATTTCTAAATAATATGCTGTAATTTATATTTAAAATTATTGAAATTAGATTAGATGATAACTCACTATTTTTTCAGCTACTCATTCAGTAAATTAGAGATAATACAATTCAATTTTTGTACATTTGTTATGCCCAGAATCACTATAGCAATTCACTACAAGCCCAATAAATCTCACTAGAAAAATATTTTTTTTCTTTTTGTATAGGAAGCAACTTGAATATTTTTACTTTTGCTATGCCCTAGGAAGGTAAATTAAATTAGACATGTGCAGTATTATAGTTTAAATCAAGGTAAAGAGAATAATGAAATTTATATAAGCAATTATAGAAATAATTATCTGGTCATTAAAAAAAGAGGATTCTCTTGAATATATACAAAAAGGGAAGAAATGATACTTTCTTAAACTTTATTTTTTTTGTAATTTGAAAATTATTTTACTTATATCATTACATTTAATATTCAACAACAGCCCTATGAAGTAGATGTCACTATCAGACTTAACAGGTCCATGTGCCTTTTCCCAGGTCACATGGACTCGATTATGCTGGTCCAAAGTGCAGAGGAAACTGAATTCTTTCACTTGGACTTTCCTCCATATCAGCAATAATTAATAATATTAATAATAATTAGAGTAGGCTACTAAAAGGTCAAGAGTCTATGTGTAGAGACTCCCCTTTCTTTTCAAAGTTTTGTTATCGTTTTCAAACAATCTTCTACTGAATTCACTACTTCTGTGTATGTGTATATAACAAAATTAAATGAACCGTGACACAGTACTTCTACTTAGAATATTTTACTGAGGCCCAACTACCAGATCTCTCTAGATGTGCTGCCCCAAATTGTGAACCCAGTTAGATTGTCTTTAATGTCATCAGAAAACTCTGTTCTATGGGGCATTGTACGCTAGGACCCATGAAGATAAAGACCTAAAGTGTGTTTGTGACAGGCAGAATAATTACCAAGGCTTTGAATTCTATCTAAGACACTATTGGTCATAAGTATTAACACCCTTATTAGTATTTTCTACTTTTAGTCTTACATTCAAAGTCTACAAATTGAATGAATAGGCGATGTTTTATGGGTTCCTCATGTGCTCTTCTCACTACTAAATAAATTGAATATATTATGTAAAATGTATGTAGTAAATAGCTTATTAAACATGTGTAATTGGAATAAAAAAAAAACTTTAATAGGCTCTGCTAGATAGGATGAAAAAATAGCTGTAAATTCCTGTGCATAAGTCTAGGAGAGATTTGTGTTGCTTCTGATGCCATACAAAGAGAATGAAAATATAAAAATTTGAGAAACATTGAATATTGTAGGCCTTGAGGGGGATAGTGAGTCCTCCCCATTACAACCCACAATTTGAAATACTTGCTTTAAGTGGCACTATTGTAAAAATTAGTTGATAGAGTTGAGTTTTGTGCACAATAGTTAATTAAATAATAAGAAGAGAAAAACTACTAATAATGACAGAAGGGAGACATAAGCTTCAGCTCATATTAGGGTAACATTGATTTGAAGAAAGTGGTGATTGCTGGAAAGTGTGGAATTGGAGGAAGTTGTTGAAAGAATAAATGGTGATGAACAAAGATTTGACCTGAGAAGATGAACACACTTTATGGTGTACAGAAATGTTTTGTAGATTTAGGACCCTGAAATCTGTATAAGCTTGTTAACCAGTGTCATGCCAATAAATTCAATTCAAAAAATAAAGTCTTAATTTAAAGTTTTAAAAAAATGATGTTGAATACTAATTTGATGTAGACTATGGTAAGCATTTAAAAGATGCTCAAGAAAGCCATGTGTTTCAAAATACAGAAATGATTTTTTAAAAATTCCAATTTTTAAAAATTATCTACCTTAATAGTAAATAAATAAAGCATGGTCTTGATCTAATGATAACACAGCTTTTAATAGTAGCAAATAATTTTTTAAAAGGTGAAGGGATTAAGCAAAAATAAATACTTATAGACATAGACAATAGTGTTGAGCATGTAGGAAGAAAAGTGGAATGGAAGGAGGTAGAGAAGTATAGAGGGGAGATAGATGGTGATGGAGGAGACTTGACTTGGGGTGGTGAACACACAATGCAATACACAGATGATGTGTTATAGAATTGTACACTTGAAACCTGTGTAAGTTTATTAACCAATGTAACCCCAGTAAGTTCAATTAAAATTTTTAAAATGAATTTTAATGCATTTGTTATAGTTATTTTAATAATTTATGTACCCACCTGCAATGCAAAAATATAGTTTTTATCCCACATCCTTGTCAGCATTTGATATTGTAATTATTTTTAATTGTATCCATTCTAATGGTTGTACACTTTTATCTTATTTTGGTTATTTAATCTTTCATGGTAGTTAATGATGTGACCAAGATTTTTATATGTTTATTACTTTTTTGAATATCCACCCTTATAAGGTGTCTGTTAAAATTTTGGACAATTTTTATTTGATGTTTTAATTTATTTGTATAGACTTCTAGTATTTTATTCATTTATTTGTATATTTTAGATATACATTCTTGGCCTATTATGTTTATTGCAGATATCTTCACCACAATTGAAAAAGTAAACTAAGAAAGAGAAAAAACATGCAATTCAGGAACTAGGGAGTTTTAATGAAAGAAAGATGAAGGAAATTTCTAAAACCATAGTGAGAAGAAGTCTTAGAATAACAATTACACAGAGTCCAGAATACAATCAATCCAGACTATCCCAAACTATGTTTTGGCAGGGAACATTTTTTTCTTCTTGAAGTTGGAAACGGGGAGGCAGTCAGACAGACTCCCGCATGCGCCCGACTGGGATCCACCCGGCATGCCCACCAGGGGGCGATGCTCCGCCCATCTGGGGCATTGCTCTGTTGTGACCAGAGCCATTCTAGCGCCTAAAGCAGAGGCCACAGAGCCATCCTCAGCATGGTGCCAATTTTGCTCCAATGGAGCCCTGGCTGCTGGAGGGGAAGAGAGAGAGGAAGGAGAGAGGGAAGGGTGGAAAAGAAGATGGGTGCTTCTCCTGTGTGCCCTGGCCGGGAATCGAACTCAGGACTCCTGCACACCAGGCCAATGCGCTACCACTGAGCCAACCAGCCAGGGCCAGTAGGGAACATTTATTAAAAGGTCGATGAAAGTTTTGGATGGCCTTTAAAAAAGTGTAGAAAAATAAAAGATTGTTTTAGAAAAAAGAGGTATTAATAATATACTATAGGTTAAGCATGCAATATGAATTAGTAATATATTAGTTTAACCTCATTTTTGACATAATGATATTAGAAGTATGGCAGAGTTACAAGTGATTTATAAAAACATAGTTAAGTTATTATCTACCATAACAAGTACAAAATGTCTAAAATTGATGAATCCAAGTACACTATTTAATAATGTAAACACTGAAACTAGGAAGAATTGAAATGTTTGCTTCTAGGAACAATATGGGGTGTTGATAAACAATTATATGTATTTAAGTTTGTCAAGATAACATTAAAGTTATTTGTTTTTATCTGTTTGAAAAAATATAATTGTATAAAAAATAAAAATTAGTTCTAAGAAAATTAGTAATATTGTTCTAGTTTAAAGACTTAGACTATGATGCAAGGGTCCTCCAAATAACTTTTCACATCTGAGGACAGACCTAGATGATAAAGATTAGCTGAAGCAAAAGCAGTGATGAGCAAAAAGGCAAGATAGCAATTGGAATGCGCTTTTTTGAGTTCATGTAGTTAAAAAGTTAATATAAATGTAATTAGTACAGCCTACCTGGATCTTAGAAAGTAGGTTTATATTTAAAAAGTTTTTATTTTATTTTATTATATTTGCAGTTGTTATTAATATTTTGTATGAAAATTTCAGTATGGAGATATTTCCTTCAGAAAAACATTAATACAGTGTGTCCATAAAGTCATGGTGCACTTTTGACCAGTCACAAGAAAGCAACAAAAGACGACAGAAATGTGAAATCTGCACCAAATAAAAGGAAAACCCTCCAAGTTTCTGTAGGATGATGTGGCAGCATGTGCGCATGCACAGATGATGACGTAAGACCATGTATACAGCCGAGCAGCCCACGGCCATGCCAGTCGAGATGTGGACAGTACAGAGGAAAGTTCAGTGTGTTCTGTGGCTCGCTAAATTCGAATCTGTGACCAACATGCAACGTGAATATCGGCACATTTATATTGAAGTGCCACCACATAGGAATAAGATTACTCGGTGGGATAAGCAGTTGAAGGAAACCGGCAGTTTGGTGGAGAAACCCCGTTCTGGTAGGCCATAAGTCAGTGACGAGTCTGTAGAGGCTATACGGGATAGCTACCTAGGAGCCCTAAAAAATTTGTGCATGAGCCCACATTGAACTGCACTGAATAGGATGAAACTGGGAGAGTTTTCCTTTTATTTGGTGCAGATTTCACATTTCTATTGTCTTCTGTTGCTTTCCTCTGACCTGTCAAAAGTGCACCATGACTTTACGGACACACTGTATTTGGGAAGAATTTAAGATTCATATACTTGCTACCAATTATTTTACATTTAAGCTCATGTTTTTTTTTTAAAAAATAAGCTGTTGAAGAAAATACAAGATTAATATATACCTTTTATTTTTATTCATTTAATTTTATTATATAGTTATATTTTGTTAAATCATAAAAACTGATTTCTTTGGGATAAATCAATATGGATGACTAGTTATTTATTTCCCACTAATTTTGTTTCCTAAGTTTATAGTTACAAATGCCATTTTTAACATGAGAATCTATGGCCCTCTTAAGTGTTTAATAACTTACAATAGAGATTTTTGTCTTATATAAGCCTAACATCCTTCATTGTGAATGACTTTATTTTAGGTAATAGTTTTTTCCAAGTATCTGAAGGTTACAATTTTGCTTTTGGAGATACTATCTTGATAGATAATTAATGACACAGAGCTGGCAAAAAACAATAGTCATCTATCTAACTGTACATGTCCATAGTGACACTACTTTTGTACTATTAATATCATTTAGTGACCATAAATATCACATTGCAAGTATTTTTTCCATTTCCAAATGCATGTTTTCTATTGTGATCTAGATTCTGTTCTAATTTCTTTTGGTAATCTCAAAACCTGCTGAAGACAATAATAATAATAATAATAATAATAATAATAATCAAACTAATTCAATTAAGAATCAATTTATTTCTTTGACTAAACTTCCACCAAGGGCCTACCACACAAACAGTTAGGTCTCAGAGGGGACCACTGGCCTAGAATTACTGTGAGGTTGCTGAGCACATCAGCCCTGGAAACATTCAATGAGAAAACCTAATCATAAGTACGTTCTTTGTCTATTTGTTTTAAGCACCTATTAAACTTGCTTAGAGTTAAAGTTTACTTATTCTCCTTTCAGGTAAAAAAGCCATAGTGCTTGTGCTTACCTTCTCATACTGCATTCTATTCTCCACTGCCTGTATCAGATAGCTACTTCAGCTGACCAGGAGAAACATAAATCCCAATCTGTTATTACTGACTCATTTCTAAATCATGGCTCAGTAGTTAATGACTAGTAGTCAACACTGTGCATTAGAAATACAAGGGCAATTTAAAAAAAATACATGAGACTTTTTGCCTTAAACTGAATAATTAGTTAAGTTTTGTGGCAGAGTTCTATCCAATATTGGTTTTTGTTAAACTGCTGTCAAGTGTGAGAATCACTGTGAAGCATGTAAATTCTGTAGATGAAAGGTCACTGTTATCTAAAACACTATCAAAACTAGATACAGCCTACATTTCATTCTTGTTTTCCACCTGTCCAGTCACTAAGCAAGCCCCTAGAATCATTTGCATTCTCTCACACTCTCTTCTTTACAATGAGTGCAACTCTATTTTTAATTAATTAATTAATTAATTGTTTTTTTTTATAAATAAATTTTTATTTTAATGGGGTGACATCAATAAATCAGGGTACATATATTCAAAGAAAACATGTCCAGGTTATCTTGTCATTCAATTCTGTTGCATACCTATCCCCCAAAGTCAGATTGTCCTCCATCACCTTCTATTTTCTTTGTGCCCCTCCCCCACCCCTCCCCCTCTTCCTCCTTCCCTCCCCCTGCCCCCCATAACCACCATACTCTTGTCCATGGCAACTCTGTTTTATTGTCTTAAATTACTATCCTTCCCCCCCCCCCGAAATCCTTTTGATGTAAACCCTGGGGTTCCTTGTCTGTGTGCAGTAAACTACCCTCTACCTCTAGCTTCTTCTTTGAATATATATTGTGCTTTAAATGCTATATAGATGCACATGTGAACACTGCTTCGCCCTTGGCTATACTTCATTTGCTGTGAAGTGGGTTCCTTGCTCAGAGCAATGTTGTGTGCAATACTATGCTGGTGGATAACGCAGTCTGTAAATTCATGAATTGTAGTTCTCACAGAAGCCCTACATACAGGGAAAGCAAATCTGTGTTCAGAGGAAGTTTCTATTCCAGTAAGCACTGCCCTTTCTGATGAAAGTGGTTCAATGTAATCAACTTACTGTCAAGAACTGGCTGATCACCCCAGGGAGCATTGCCATATTTGGGACACAATGTTGGTTTCTGCTGCTGACAAATTAATCACTTAGTAGTGACTATAGCCAGGTCAGCCTCAATAAGTGAGTGTCCATGTCACTGAGCCCATGCATTTCCTCTCTGTCACACAACTACTTTGTTTGTAAACCTATTAGACAATGACAGGAATGGCTGGGGAAAAAAGCCAAAAAAGATAAACACCTACTCTAGAAATATTGATATTTCCATGTTAGATAGAAGTATATTCAACAAAAGTGAAGGGGCTTTCTATCTCTTTATGATAGAGTTTACAAAAAATACTTGTATTATATCCAAAGAAAACTCTAACATCAATGATGCTATCTTCCCACATGCAATTCACAAATTTTCTTATCCTTAATTATTTAAGTGTATCATCATAATGTCACTTAAATATTGTTTTATGGTTATGAAACAGATTATTAGGCTCTGCTTGAGTTGGACAGCCATTTTCTACCACCAAGAGTAACATTTTTGGACTAAAAAAGAAAAGCGGGTCATTTGAAATTGTATTACAATGATTACTTCTATTTTATACTATAGTAACCTCATAATAGTGGCCAAAGAAACCATACATTGAAAACAGTTCATGAAGTTTTATGCATAAAATGTCAATTTTGAAAATTATGGAGAAAAATGTGAAGTGGATAAAACGTATGTGGTACATACCAATGTAAGATTTAAATAAATTATATATTAAACCCAATGATTTTTATTATGTCAAAAATATGATATGTTTATAGTACAACAAACTACATAGGTAGTTTGGAAGAATAATTTATTATGAGTCTCTTACAAGACTATAAGGCTTATTATCCCATAACCCTAAAACAGCAACAATTTGATTTCTGTTTATTACATCCCAGTTTTATTTACATGCATCTGTATTTTATGTAGTTGAAATTTTACATCCTCTATTTTTATTATATTACAAGGTAGGTAATTTAAACAGCCTGTCAAGTGACTGGAGAAATAATAACATTCTTAGTTTTGAGTCTTAGAAATAAATCACCTAGAAAGTGGTGGCAAATTTGTTCTTATAAAATATAAGGAAGGAAAAAAGGTGAATGAATAAAGAGTTTTTCAAGCACAAGTGAAGTCAGTAGAGGAAGTTCATGCTGGGATACTATAGACTCTTACACACATCTTGTTAGAACTGTTTCTAACTGGTGCTAACAGAATTTTTCACTTAATGATCAGAATTCATTTAAGATTATTTACACTGTACACTGCTAGCATTTGGAAGAAATTAAATATGTGTATGATTCCATTATTTTTCCTGGTGTCTTTGTGTTAGGAATACATGTTTCTTGGCTAATTTCTTCACTTGCACTTAGTCCCCCACCTCCCTCCCTTCTGACAGCTGTCAGCCTGTTTCATGTGCTCATGCCTCTGTTTCTGTTCTGTTCATCAGTTTATTTTGTTCATTAGATTCCACATATAAGTAAGATTATGTGGTATTTATCTTTCTCTGACTGCTTATTTCACTTACCATAATAATTTCTGGGTCCATCCATGTCTCATATCTGCTAGAACTGATCTCATTAATAAATCAGCAAACAAGAAGTGCTGGTGAGGATGTGGAGAAAAGGGAACCCTCCTGCACTGCTGGTGGGAATGCAGACTGGTGCAGCCACTGTAGAAAACAGTATGGTGTTCCCTCAAAAAATTAAAAATGGAACTGCCTTTTGACCCAGCCATCCCACTTCAGGGATTCTGAATTTTTGAAAAGGTCTCCAAGTAGTTATGCTGGAGGTGAGTAGCATTTGTGTTTATTTACAGATTAGAATGCCAGGAGGCAGAGAGAAAGTGAATAATGTACCTAAGGTAAAATTTTGTAACCTTAGGTTTGAATACTGCTTGTCTATTTTTAGGGCTCAAGCTCTTATCAATTTTACTATGTTATTCTTTACTATTTCATATGGTTTCTTGAGGGTCAGATACAATAGTGAAATCACTTTATAAATAGTAAAGTTTTATGGTAATATATATATATATATATATATATATATATATGATATATAGTTGTGAAGAGACAGAGAGAGAGACAGAGAGAGGGACAGATAGGAACAGACAGACAGGAAGGGAGAGAGATGAGAAGCATCAATTCTTCCTTGCAGCTCCTTAGTTGTTCATTGATTGCTTTCTCATATATGCTTTGACCAGGGGCTACAGCAGACCAAGTGACCCCTTGCTCAAGCCAGCAACCTTGGGTTCAAGCTGGTAAGTTGTGCTCAAACCAGATGAGCCCACACTCAAGCTAGCCATCTCAGGGTTTTGAACCTTGGTCCTCTATTTCAGTCTGATGCTCTATCCACTGCACCACCTCCTGATCAGGCCTATGATATTCAGTATTATTTTCCACTTTTTATATGGTATTAATGAATACTATTTGAGAGGCTTACATTTACATAATATATCTCTTAAACTGGTATGTCTAATTTCAATAGCCATAAAATTACTGGAGTTGTTTCATTTTTGTTAGGTTTTTAGATATTAATTATTATAGATAATTTTATTACAGAAGTGGATATAAAAGCTTTAATATCTTCTTTTCTTCATAAAAAGTATTTCAAATAAACTCCAATATCAAAATATATGAATATTATTATTTTCCTCCATACATATTGCCAAATTATTTCCAAAATAACTACAATTATTTACAATATCCCCTCCTGTGTTTAAATCTGCTGGCTTCATCAAATTCTTATCAGCACTCCATATTACATAATTTATAATAGATGTTGAAATACAGAGTTATATTATAAGACTGCTTTGTTTTCATTCCTTTTATTATTACAGTGCACTTTATTTTACATATATATATATATATATATATTTATGGTATGTTTTATCAGATTACACCTATACAAATCTATTTTTTCTTTATTCATTATATTTATTAACTTTCTCATATTTAAGGTTAACACACTTGTTAACTAATAGTTGTTTCTTTTAATTTTGTTTTGTTTTCTTGCAAAGAAATAAGCTTTTATTTGAAGCAGCAAATATTTTTTTGTGTAGTTCATTTAATTCCATCAATTAGAGTGTTATTCTGTTTAATATTTCACCAATATTATGATTATTTTATTTTTTATAATGAATCTCTTAGTCCACTAAGATTTGCTTATATTTTGTTATGTTATATACCAAATAATTCAGGATCTAATATACCATAAATATTTATACTTTTTAGATCGAGATGCATTATGTGAAACCATGCAAAATTTTACTTCCCCTTATTTTTGGACATTTGATATTCTTTTACTTTATTCTATTACGTTGTGCTATTTATTCTTGCTTTCTTCTTCTTCTTCTTCTTCTTCTTCTTCTTCTTCTTCTTCTTCTTCTTCTTCTTCTTCTTTGCTTTGATTTAATTATATTACCTTTTGTGACAGCATAGATAGACATGAAGATTATTATGCTAAATAAAATAAGCCAGTCAGAGAAAGACAAATACCATGTGATCTCACATACATGTGGAATCTAATGAACAAATTAAACTGACCAACAAAATATAAACAAAGACATGGATACAGAGGAGAAGGGGTTGGGGGATTTGGTAATAAAATATAAAGGGAAAAGTAAAATATACTTATAAAACACATAGATACAGACAACAGTGTGGTGGTGATTGCCAGAGAGAAAGGGAGATGGGAGTTGGGAAGGTGGGCAAAGGGGGGAAAGAGGTCCAAGGAGACTTTGCTTTGGGTGGTGGGTGCACCATCATGCAGGTACAATGATGTTTTATGGAGCTGCACACCTGAGCCTGTACCCCAATAAATTTAATCTAAAAATTTTAATTAGGAAAATTGACTTCAAATTGTAACATTTTGTATGGTATAAGACCCACTTTCTGTCCTGTTTAAAAGTGGTCCTGGTTCTGATTATTTTTAACCATCCAAAAATTTTTGGCCTAATTAAATGGCAAAAATTTAAAGAAATAAAATGGGCTGGTTGACTTTCTCTTTTCTTACTGCTTTTATGGTAGGTATATGAAATCAGGAGTCATTTGGACGTTGGTGCTGACATAGGCATGTGTTCTCTTGGCTTAGTTAGGTATAAGTGGCTAATGAGGTGAAAAATGACTGGGAAAAAAAGAGTGTTATATACATCTGAGCTGGAAAAGCCTCACATTTGAATTAAAAATCAGAACATCGATATACTAAAATAAACATCTTCAAGAAAAATAATTTTCAGTTATTTTTAAATGATCTCAAGATTTGAGAAATTGGACGTTATCCAAGTAACAATGTTTACTCTTTGAATAACAATTAATAAAGTGAAAAGGCAAACCACATAACAGAAGAAAATATATAAAATAATAAATCTGACAAAATACTTTATTGAAGGATATATAAAGGTTTTTTTTCATATTACTCAATAGTAAGAAAACAAACAACCTTGAAAAATGGGCAAAATATTTAACAGATACTTCATAAAAGTATATTTATATAATTGTTGAAAAAACTCATGACAAAATGTCCAACATCATTAGTTATCAGAGAAACTCAGACTTAAAGCACAATGTGATATCATTATACACCCATGAGAATGAAGAAAAGTAGAGGCTGAAAATACAAGGTGTTGATGAGTATATGAAGCAAGTGGAAATCTCATACACAGTTGGTAGCAATGTAAAATAGAATAATGATTTCAGAAAGCTTTTTTTTTTATTAAGTGAGAGGCAGGGAGGCAGACAGACAGACTCCCACATGCACTCTCTGACTGGAATCCACCTAGTAAGCCCCCTATGGGACAACGCTCTGCCCTTCTGGAGTCACTGCTCCACTGCTTGGCAACCAAACTATTTTTAGTGCTTGAGGCGAGGCCATGGAGCCATCCTCAATGTCCAGGACCAACTTGCTGAAACTGTTTGAGCCATGACTGTGGGAGGAGAAAAGAAAGAGAGATAAGGAGGAGGGGTGGAGAAGCAGATGGACACTTCTGTGTGCCCTGACCAGAAATCAAACCCAGGATATCTACACATGGGGCTGGTGCTCTACCACTGAGCCAACAGAAAGTTATTTAGCAGTATTTTAAAATTTTAAATATATGCTTAGCTTATAGTCCAGCCATAGAACTCCTAGGTATTGATCAAAAATAATAAATAATTATGTTAATATAAAGACATGTAAACAAAGGTACATGGCTGCTGTTATAAAAATAGTTCAAAGTTGGAAACAAAATAAACATTAATAGATAACTTAGTTGAAATTTGTTGTGTTTCTATAAAATTAATAAAATATGTCCTGAAACATATTTGAGCTTGTTTTGAATTAAAGTGAAGTGAGAGTCAAGTTCACTTTACATACTAGTTAATGTGAGAAAAGAAAGGTGAATACTATTGGCTTTTTTTTTTTAATTTGAGTTTCTTTTTTTAAAATATTTTACCAACAGGACATGTCTAATAGTTTTCTTGCCTATATTCATATCATATGCATGCCAAAATTAGTGAAAACTTTTCTAAATATGTTTGGGTCACTGTATGATTCAGTACATGGATTCAGTTTAATCATATATCCCAATAAACAATTATACAAGAAGCTATAAGAAATCTGTGCCTAAGCTACAAAGAGCTTAACTGACTGAAATGTCAATTTACCTATGTCTAAATAACCTGTTTTTATGTACAGTGAGATTCCTATTAAATTCTTTTCCTAAAATAAGTTACATTTCAGCACAACAATTTTCTGCTCCTTTTTTAGATCACTCACTTTATTCTACCATTATATTTGAAACTACACCATTATTGTTTCAGAACATGAAATCATGATATGTGATGATGCTTTGAGGAGGAAGCACTGCAAGTAAGAGTTTAAAGTCATAATACTTTCTCATCCTTGTCTTCTGTTTGGGGATTGAATATATTCTTTCTCTTTATCCCTCCATTTGTATGTGGCTATAAAAGACCTGTGTGTTTTTGACATGAATCTTTTTTTTCTCCATATAATTGAAAATACTATATTTTCATTTCTATTTTATTTCTAAGCCTTCTTTCTGCTATAAGAATTCAGGGTTAAATTGCAGGTTTTTCAGAATATTTTTGGAGACAATAGAATGAAATATTGTATTTTACATGACAAATAGTCAGCAATTTCTTCATAGCTTCCCTGAGAGGAAGGAGTATTTTCATAAAGGGAGAAAAACTAGGAAGAATTTCAGTAAGGGTCATATCTGAAAATAAAATTGATATCTATAATAAATCTCCCTTACTTCTCCAATGCCAAACAATGCTGTGACTAAAACTGAAAGGAACATTACCCGAGTGCTCCAGTGTATAATAATTTTGGTATTTTTCTTCCTTATGCAGTACTAAAATCCTACTACTACTTAAAGTTGTACTCTATATATTTCCTTTTATAAAAGATAATGTAATTTGAGCTTTTGTTAAAGTCAAAGAAGCAAGATTTTATCTTCTTTGCACATAATAAAATAAAACAAGAAAGAATAAAATCATTGACTATTTGCCTTGAAAACAACTTTCATAATAACTTTTCTCTTTTTGAGTTACTATGTTTCAAATTAGTAGAAATACAACTCAACAATCTTTTATGAGTGTTTAAAGTTATAGAAACATAACTTTAATTTGCAATAGAATCATCTAATGATTTAATAATCTAATCAATAGTAAATCAGTTTTTATAAACTAAAGGAGTGCTATTTAAAGATAGATTAAGGCTATTTAAACTGGATTGTTATCAATTATAATATTGCAATCTAAATCAATCCTGAATCAGATATCCCGCATTGTTATTAATATCATTTTATCTTGATGCTGTCTTTTATCTTGAGATCTTCATTTATTTTTTACCTTGACTTACTTTAGGTAGAGGCATTTTTTAAAAGTCATGTGAGTTATCTAAACATAAAATACATTTAAACTCATTTGAGAGAATGCCTCTTAGTTTAATACTAAGTTAAATCCATACTGTGTAGTGTTCCTGGAGAAGCTGGAGCCCAGTTGAAGACCACTAATACAAAGCAAAAAAGACTGTTTTCAGATAACTTCCACAGTGAAAACTACTTCTGGGACTGAAATATAAAAAACAAGTTTCAAAAGACTTTATTCTGTGTTGTAGTAACAAGAATGTGCTCACAGCAGAGCCAATATTAAAGTGAATTCCTTCACATTTCATCACTTATTAACAAAAGTAGTCAGCTCTGGTAGAGATTATCGAAAGAATAAACAGAGACTAATACAAGTAGGCAAGACTTAAGTTGGACAAAATCACAAAGCATGAGAGGAAAGACTAAAATTAAAATCCTGGTCTATCTGTCCAGGACCCAGGTCCTTTTGATTGCTTATTTTATATACTAGGTGTCATTTGTCCCTTGAAATAACATCTATATTCACAAAAGTATTGCTTTTGTTCTTTACTTTACCAATGGGTGCTTCATCTTTCAGGTCATGGCCTATCCTTATAATTAACACAATGAAATAGCAAAAACAATGACATACCAAAATCACTATTTATTAAATCTATGTTAAATGGTTTAAAAATTATTTTATTTGATTCTAAAAGCTACCTTACTATTTCCACTTTAAATAAAATGTAACTAAGATTTAGAAAGGTGAAAGTTCCAAAACAATGTTATTCAAGGGAACTTATTAGAGCTGGGATGAAGATTAAGTTGATATTAAGCAAAGCCCAACTGCTTTCAACCATTAAGTCTTTACTGCCTTAGTTAGTGATCCACTGAAATGATCTTTCTTAACTTCTCCTTCTCAGTTGTTTAGATGTGACTCCCTTCTCAGTATAATGATGCATGTTTTTATTTCTGTAATCACAGTATATCTAAATTAATCAGAAATTCCATTTACAAGAGGTCACATGGCCTTGGCTGGTTGGCTCAGAGGTAGAGCATCAACTCAGCATGTGGAAGTCCTGGGTTTGAATCCTGCTCAGGGCACACAGGTCAAGCAATCATCTGCTTCTCCCTTCTCCCGCTCTCCTTTCTCTCTCTCTCTTCTACTCCTACAGCTATGCTATGGCTCTATTGATTGGAGTGTGTTGGCCCTGGGCACTGAGGATGGCTCCATGAAGCCTCTGCTTCAGGAGCAACAAAATAGCTTGGTTGTTAGCATTGGCCAGAAACGGGGGTTGCTGGGTCCCGGTAGGGGTGCATGTGGGAGTCTATCTCCCCTCCTCTCATTTAAATTAAAACCAAAAACCAAAAACCGGAGGCCATATAATATAGCTACGTACAGGATGGGACAGTTTAAGATCAGACTAGACCTGTGGTCAAATCCCATCTCTTCCATTAGCTTATTATTCACTAGCGGGAGTTTGATTGACATCCAAGTTTCCTCATGTGTAAAAGGGAATCATAATAGTATCTAACTCTGGGTTTTACAATTCCCTAAAGTAACGCATACAAGATTTATTGATAGTGCCTAAGGTCTAGTAAGATTTGCATCATGATTCTCTCCTTGCACTCCACATTTATCTGCCACTTTTGTTTTTCACTTTCTTCCAAGGACAACAACTTGCAGACTTTTAGACACTAGATCATTGAACTAATAAAAGTTTAATATTCTAAATATGTTTGGGGTTAAATAGATTATTTTTTTGTGTACTGGACCCATACAGTTCTCCAGAAAGTCAAAATAGTGTGTGTGTTCCTGCTTTTAAAAATCTCTGCTGGTTACATTCATTTTATATACCTATAATAATAGTTGTCATTTACTAAGTCCTTGCACTTTGCCAGGTTCTGTGCTGAAAGCTTGTTCTTCACTATTTGCTATAATACTACAAAAAACTTTTAGGGGCTGGTGCAATTATTATTTTCACTTTTCAAATAAAGAAATGTAATCTTAAGAACAATAAAAAATCTCATAGGTCCTAGTTCCTATGTGGTAGGGCCTAGAGTCACACAAGGCTCTCTAAAACTTCATTTTTAACCACTACAAACCCCATCAACTAAACTTTGTTATTTGTATGTCATGTTCTATAAAAATTTGGATTTATAGTCTTGGGGTAGTTCTAGTTCTTTTAATATTATTTATGTAGGATGTTAGAATTCCAATATTCTGGCCATGTAGATAGGGGAATAGAGCTCTGCTTGAACACTGCACATGACGCAGAGGCCATTTTACTTATAAGAAAGGTCCGAAGGCTCAGGTGTTCATCACCCTTTCCTGGCCTATAAAAGAGGTGGGGCTAATTAAAGTACCATGTTTTTACCCTTGTCCAAGTTTTTCACTGTAATTTAGAACCAGCCTATTTTAATAATAGCTACATTTTTAGATAGTATTCTCCTGCTTGGCTAATTGTAGCTATTTGAGTCAATGAAAAACTTAGGTATAAAATGTTTACTCCTTGGAAATTAAAAATAAAATTAATATGTGGCTAAATAAAAATTATTAAAGTCACATTAATGGATTCTGCTCATTAGCACAAATATTGCCATTTTAATGTTTTTCTCCAGTATTACATATAGATTTTAGAAACTGAATTAATAACATTTATGTGGCATTTTTAACAAATATTAATTTTTTTCCAAGATGTTTACTTCTTTGCAGGAGGGTAATTATTTTATCTTTTTAAAATAAATGTTAAATGAAAAACATCATTTGCATATATTTTTTAAGTTTTTTATTGATTTTTAGAAAGTGAGAGAGAGAGAGAGAGATGTGAAAGGAGAAAAAGAGAAAAATATCAATTTGTTGTTCCACTTATTTATGCATTTATTGATTGATTCTTGTATGTGCCCTGACCAGAGATTGAACCAACAACCTTGGCATATCTGGACAACAGTCTGATCAACCAAGTTATGTGGCCAGGCCAAAAAGCATCATTTAAATGAAAGCACCACCTATATGCAGCAGAGTTAATTTCACTGATATGATAGGTCACTTACAGACATTTAATTTTGTTTATGAATGCTAAAGACGCGATAATTTCAAAGGTGTATATTTGGAAAATGTCCTATTTTAGATGCTTACAAATTAAACATTAGCAAAAGTCCTTAGATAAATGGAAAAAGGTCATTTGAAATTTTGGTTTGGTAGATTTTAACAGCTGCAGTATAAATTGTAATTGCAATTTGAATTACTTGCAATGTGACTCTACTAAGATCTTAACCTGCTTAATGTTAAGCCCTCAGTGCTTGCAAGTAAGACACACATATACATTTATAAGTTGCTGGAGAGATTTTCCTGATTGCTGCTTTACTTCACTGTCATTTTTACATGTAACCGACTCAAAAGTTAAATATGATCTACAATTCTGTGAAGAAGACAAATAAAAAACCTCCCAAAACATAAAACTTCCAATGCTTGAATGAGTCTAAAGAACAAATATATTTACAGAAGATAAACATTCAGTTATTAAAACATTAATCTTTTCAAGATAATAGTCTAGGATAGTTTTATAGAAAATCTGAAAATAACATTTTTAAGGTGGGTTTAGTCCAGGGGTCTCAAACTCAACTCAGCATGTGGGCCGCAGAGCAAGATCACAACTGTTCGGCGGGCCGCACTAGGTCTACAAAAGGCAACTGTTACGCAACACTTTTCTCACTGCAGTTGAAAACAAAAAAAAATCAGTACAACAAGCACAATCGTACATGCAGTTTACTCAGTGTCACAAAATGACCAGAAACTGTAGTTCGCATCACAACTGCCGTTAACTAAGCTAATATCTAGCTAGGATGCTAGAGAAATGAAAAATACAAGTAGGCCCCTAGGCTTACTTAATTTTATCCAAAATATTTTGAACTTCGTGGATTAGTCTGCGGGCCGCACAAAATTGTTCGGCAGGCCGCATGCGGCCCGCGGGCCGCGAGTTTGAGACCCCTGATTTAGTCGAAATAAAAACAGTGTATATTTCAACAATTTTCTATTAGAGTTATAAGTTCTGGAAAAGTAAGGTATGTAATATTATATTTCTTTTTTCATTAAAAATTTAAAAACAGCCTGACCTGTGGTGGCGCAGTGGATAAAGCATCAACCTGGAAACACTGAGGTTGCTGGTTCAGGACCCTGGCTTGCCTGGTCAAGGCACATATGGGAGTTGATGCTTCCTGCTCCTCCCCCTTCTCTCTCTCTCTTCTCCCCCTCTCTAAAATGAATAAATAAATAAATAAATAAGAAATTTAGGCCTGACCTGTGGTGGCGCAGTGGGATAAAGTGTCGACCTGGAAATGCTGAGGTCGCCGGTTCGAAACCCTGGGCTTGCCTGGTCAAGGCACATATGGGAGTTGATGCTTTCAGCTCCTCCCCCCTGTCTCTCTCTCCTCTCTCTCTCTGTCTCGCTCTCTCTCTCCTCTCTAAAATGAGTAAATAAAAAAAAATTAAAAAAAAATTTTTAAAACATTCTTCTGGAAAAAACACAGTAAATTACATTCAAAAGTATTAAAGACAAGATCATGAATGCTGATTAAAATATAACAATAACACTTCAAGTGTGTAAAAATAAAATCAAAATTATAGAAACTTTAAAACAGCCATTGGATTATGCAGTGAAATAGGAAAAAGGAGTAGTAAATCATTATGTCCTTATTTCATAATTTGGCTAATTTCAAATTTTTAATTAGCTTAAAAACATATTATTATTTAGTGTCTTTATCCTCTTTTCATTTTATTTTGGGTCATCTTTCTCTTTCAAAAAATTTTGGCCATATATAGATATCAAACTAATAATCTATTAAAATTATTTTCCAAAATAAAAAAATGTAGCCAATTCCATATTGAGTTTTTCTATAATTTAAGGTATAACTGTATTGTAATGAATAATTAACGTGGAACATTATGTTAAAACTGCTTGTAAATATATAAACAGTTTGAATACAAAGGAAATTCAATAAATTGTTTTATTTTATAAAGAAATAAATTATTTACATTATAATAATACTTTCAGTAGGGATTCCTATCTTGGTTTAATAGATGGAGAAGTTGAGACTTCAAAAAATTTATGGGATGGTTCAATTTCATTTAAATATAAGAAGTTCTAGAACTAAAATACTGAAAATTTAACCTCACTCCTTGGTCGGTTTAATCATGTCACTGAAGGGTAGTAGAATATGTAACTTGATATGAGTATGATTTTGGCATGAGTATGATTTTGATTTAAAGGACTTGAATCACAACAGGTGCAAGAAGAAACCTCTGACCTTCACTCTTTCTCCTGAGAACAGGAAACAAAACTCCCAGATTAAAGATGTCCTCCCTATATCAGATCAAAGAATCATTATTAACAGCAATGGCGAGTCTAGGCTAAGAAAACTGAGCATAAACATTGTTAAAATTACTTTTACCATTCTTTAGTTTTTCTATGTTTTAGTTACTTTTCCACAATTGCCTCTTTTTGTACAGTTTAATATATAGGTACTTAGGTTTTGCCACTTTGGATCTTCACTTACTTCTGAAGCCTCCTTTGTAATGTAAAACTGTAGGTAATGAATTTTATGCTTTTCTCTTGTTAATCTGTCATTTGTTACAAAGTCCCCAACAAGACCTAAGAGCAGTAAAGACTTTTCCTTCCTTAATCCTTCTAAGACATCTTTTAAAGAGAAACTTACTAAATTGATTATTTCTCTAATTAGATCTTTTTTAGAACAGCACTAAAACCATAACTGATGTTTAAATGGAATTAGAAGTATTTTCATATATAATAAAATAATTTGAATAATTAAAGTTAATAAATTGTGACAGGTAAAAATACACCCAAGCACATATAATTTCCCTAGGGCCACTCAGGACTATAAGAGCTATCTGACAAAAGATTCATGCATCTCACTTATGTAGATGAATAAAATGGCAGCAGAAGATATGAATCATGTCACTGTAATACCAAGTCCCAAGGATGCAGTTATTTCTTAAGGAGAAATAATTTTAGTTTAGGAAAGACTGACATAAAGAAAAAGAAAGCCCAATATTCGTTACAATTCAAAGCTCTCAGCTTGTGTAGGGGCTTCAGTTTCACCTTGTCATTGATGCTGGTACTCTCTAAAGCAATGAGCCAAAGACTTAGGAATGTTATATTTTTTTACTATTTCATTAGCCACAGATCTCTTCTTTCCAGTAGAGTTAAATAAAAGTTATATACAGATGTGGCCTAACAATTTCTTATGAAATATAGAAAAGATTGTATGATGCATTTTTCCAGAATTATATGAACATAAAAGCTTTTATTGCCTGACCTGTGGTGGCGCAGTGGATAAAGCGTCGACCTGGAAATGCTGAGGTCGCCTGTTTGAAACCCTGGGCTTGCCTGGTCAAGGCACATATGGGAGTTGATGCTTCCAGCTCCTCCCCCCTGTCTCTCTCTCCTCCTGTCTCTCCTCTCTCTCTGTCTCTCTCTATCCCTCTCTCTCTCCTCTCTAAAATGAATAAATAAAATTTAAAAATTTAAAAAAAAAATCCAGAGTAGGCTTTAAAAAAAAAAAAAAGCTTTTATTTTTAACTAAATATATTGAGGGTAACACTGGTTTAAAAAATTATATAGATTTCAAGTGTACAATTCTATAACACATTATCTGTATATTATACTGTATGCTCACCACTCAAAGGAAAATCTTTTTCTGTCACCATGTCTTTGGCTCCCTTTACCCTTTACTGCCTCCCACACCCCTTCCTTCTGGTAACCACTATGTAGTTGTCTGTGTCTATGAGTTTTTGCTTATATATTTTTCTTATTTGTTTATTTGTTGCTTTCAGTTTTCTATCCCACATATGAGTGAAATAATGTAGTTCTTAACTATTTGTCTGACTTATTTTGCTTAGCATAATATTCTCAAGATCCAGCCATATTTTCACAAATGGCAGTATTTTATCTTTTGCCAATGTACCCAGTGGAGACCTTCAGAGCATGTCGAAGCACCCAACCACCTCCACAAGGGACACACTTAAGGGGTGAACTCATTGGGCAACAGAGCCCCACAGAAGTAATTCCTACTCTGTGGGGTGGGCCTCCACAGGGGTCAGAGGTCAGTGGTCAGTGGTCATATCCAGTCCTAGTAGCTGATTGGCCTGAGGATAAACCCCACCTCTTGATGTACCAACAGAATCAAGGTTCAATTACAAGAGGAAGGTGTAAACAATTCACATGGTGGGCACACCTTGGGTGCCCAGCTTGAGGGATCAAGGAGGCTGTCCTAATGGACCATACAGTCACCTATTATATTAGGCCACTCTACCAAGCCTGGAAGATGTCGCAGCTCTACCTAATACATAAAAACAAACACAGGGAGGTTGCAGAATTGAGGAGACAAAAACAGATCCCAAAGAAAAGAATACAACAAAACAGAAAAGTGCTGAGCAAAATAGAGTCAAGAAATCTACTAGATGCAGAGTTCAAAGAACTGGTTATAAGGCTGCTCAATGAACTTAGTGCAAACCTGAACAGTATAAAAAAGGTCCAATCAGAAATGAAGCATACCTTAACTAAAAGAAATAATTTACAGAAAATCAATAGTAGCGTAGATGAAGCCAAGAATTAAACCAGCTATTTGGGATATAAGGAAACAAAAAACACCCAATCAGAGCAGCAAAAAGGAAAAAAAGAATCCCCCCAAAATGAGAATAGAGTAAGTAAGAAGCCTCTGGGACAACTTCATTTGGATCATGGGGGTGCCAGAAGGAGAAAAGAGAGAGTAAGAAATTGAAAACCTATTTTTAAAATAACAGAAAACTTTTCTAACTTGGTGAATAAAATAAAAATACAGGTACAGGAAGAGCAGAGAGTCCCAAGCAAGATAACCCAAAGATCCTCACACCAAGACATCATAATTAAAATACAAAAGGTTATTTTTTTTTTTCAGTCAGTGATATGGTGACCTTGGGATATATTCCTATAACTGGGATGGCTGGGTCAAAGGGCAGTTACATTTCTAATTTTTTGAGGAACCTCCATACTGTTTTCCACAGTGGCTGCACCAGTCTGCATTCCCACTGTAGTGCAGGAAGGTTCCCTTTTCTCCACATCCTTGCCAGCACCTATCGTGTGTTGTTTTGTTAATGAGCGCCATTCTGACTGGTGTGAGGTGGTATCTTATTGTGGTTTTAATTTGCATTTCTCTAATGATTAGTGATGTTGAACATTTTTTCATTTGTCTATTGGCCATCTGTATGTCCTCTTTGGAGAAGTGTCTATTTATTTCTTGTGCCCATTTTTTGATTGGGTTGTTTATCTTCCTGGTGTTGAGTTTGCAGCCCCATGTTTATGTCTGTATTGTTCACAATAGCAAAGATCTGGAAACAGCCCAAGTGTCCATCAGTAAACGAGTGGATTAAAAAGACTGTGGTACATATATACAATGGAATACTATGGGGTTATGAAAAAGAAGTAAATATTACCTTTTGCAACAATATGGAGGGACCTGGAAACTATTATGTTGAGTGAAATAAGCCAGGCAGAGAAAGAAAAATATCATATGACCTCACTCATTTGAGGAATCCAAGGAATAATGAGAACTGAGGAACAGAATTGAGACAGAGGAGGGTTCAAAGGGACCAGAGGAAAAGAGGACAGAAGGAAAGGGGATGATAGGATGCGATAAATTTGAAGGGAAGGGGGAGGGCACCATAGGGAGGGGGCAAGGGAGATGTTGAGGGGAATAGGGGGGAGGGGGATGCATTCGGGGTGACCTTAGAATCTATGTAAACACAATTAATTAAATTAAAAAATAGCAACAAGAAAAAAATACAAAAGGTTAATGACAAGGAGAGAATCTTAAAAGCAGCAAGAGAAAAGCAGTTAGTTACCTACAAGGGAACTCCCATAAAACTGTCAGCTGATTTCTCAACGGAAACTTTGCAGGTCAGAAAGAATATTCAAAGAGATGTAAAACAAGGACCTATATCCAAGATTACTCTACTCAGTAAAGCTATCATTTAGAATTGAAAGGCAGGTAAAGAGCTTCCCAGGCAAGGAAAAGCTAAAAGAGTTCATCACCACCAAACCAGTATTATACAATATGTTAAAGGGTCTTCTTTAAGAAGAAGAAAAAACACAAAAAATATAACAATAAAATGGCAATAACTACATAACTATCAACAATTGAATCTAAAAACCAAAATGAACACAAACAGAACAGAAACAGACTCATTGATACAGAGGACATTTTGATGATTGCCAGATGGGAGATGGGGTTGTGAAGATGGGTGAAAAAGGTGAAAGGATTAAGAGGTACAAATTGCTTATTAATATAGAACAATCATGGGAAGTCTTGGCCAGTTGGCTCTGTGGATAGAGCTTCAGCAGGTGTGAAGACATCCTGGATTTAATCCCTGGTCAGGGCACATGAGAAGAGACCATCTGCTTCTCTTCCCACCCCTTTCCCCCTTCTCTCTCTCTTCTTATATTGAGCCAGTGGCTCGACTGGTTTGAGTGTCAGCCCCAGATGCTGAGGATAGCTCAGTTAATTTGAGCATGCAATCCAGACTGGGGTTGCTGGATGGATCCTGTTCAGGACGCATGCAGGATTCTGTCTATCTCCCCTCCTCTCACTTAAAAAAAAATAGAAAGAGCCTGTGGTGGCACAAGTGGATAAAGCTCGACCTAGGATGCTGAGGTCACTGGTTGGAAACCCTGGGCTTGCCTAGTCAAGGCATATATGGGAGTTGATGCTTCCTGCTCCTCCCCCTGTTTTCTCTATCTCTTTCCTCTCTTTCTCTCTCAAAGTGAATAAAATCTAAAAATAAATAAATAAATAAACTATCTGAATTTCCGTTTGATACTAATATTGTAGTTAGAACTGTAAATTCGGCCCTGGCCGGTTGGCTCAGTGGTAGAGCATCGGCCTGGTGTGTAGAAGTCCCAGGTTCAATTCCCGGCCAGGGCACACAGGAGAAGCACTCATCTGCTTCTACACCCCTCCTCCTCTCCTTCCTCTCTGTCCCTCTCTTCCCCTCCCACAGCAAGGCTCCATTGGAGCAAAGATGGCCCAGGCGCTGGGGATGGCTCCTTGGCCTCTGCCCCAGGCGCTAGAGTGGCTCTGGTTGCAACAGAGTGACGCCCTGGAGGGGCATAGCATCGCCCCCTGGTGGGCAGAGCGTCGCCCCCTGGTGGGCGTGCCAGGTGGTTCCCGGTCCGGCGCATGCGGGAGTCTGTCTGTCTCTCCCTGTTTCCAGCTTCAGAAAAATACAAAAAACAAACAAACTGTAAATTCTACTTGATATATATTGCAATTTTCTGGGACTAAATTCAATCTGAAGATTAGATACTAATAATTTTTTTTTTATTGTATTGGGCATAAAAACTACAGATATCCTTCAATAAAACAGAATATTTTAGCTTGAATGAAACATCTTCAATGTTATATCAGAAGATATTTATGTCATAAGTACCATATTTCCCCATGTAAAAGACACTCCCATATAAGACAAACCTTAATTTGGGGGCCCAAAATTTAAAAAGAAATGTATTATATATATAAAGTTATTGAATTCAAGTTTTATTCATTATAAAATTCATACTACTCATCCCCATTAAAACTCTCAGCCCTGGCCAGTTGGCTCATCAGTAGAGTACTGACCTGGTGTGTGGAAGTCCCAGGTTCAATTCCTGGTCAGGGCACACAGGAGAATTGCCCATCTGCTTCTCTACCCTTCTCCCTCTCCTTCCTCTCTATATCTCTCTTCCCCTCCTTCAGCCAAGGCTCCATTGGAGCAAATGTTGACCCAGGCACTGAGGACAGCTCCATGGCCTCCGCCTCAGTAGCTAGAATGGCTCCGGCCACAATGGAGCAACGCCCCAGATGGGCAGAGCATCGCCACCTGGTGGGCATGCCAGATGGATTTTAGTCAAGTGCATGCAGGAGTCTGTCTGACTGCCTCCCCGCTTCTAACTTCAGAAAAATACAAAATACAAAACAAAACAAAACAAAACAAAAAAAACAACTCTCACCCATTAGCTTGTCCTCATTTATGCCTGATGATGAATCACTGTCTTCAACAATGAGTGCAAAAACAAGCATGAAGCGGGAAATGCAAGTAAAGAAATCTACAACCACTGTATAAGATGCTCCCAGTTTTTAAAACCCAAATTTTTCAAAAAAGGGTACATCTTATACATGGGGAAATACAGTATGTATTTTAAATATAAAATCAATTTTCAAAAAGTTCCTTGCCTTACTTTCCCTTAGTTGCTGTAAAACATTACCATAAATTTAGCTTAATCCAAGGAAAAATTGTTCTGTTTCAGTTCTGAAGGCCAGAAGGAAAATCAATATCACTAGGCCAAAATCAAGGTGGTAACAGGGCTTCACGACTAGAGGTCCTGCAGTGGATCTACCCTTGCCTCATCTAGCTTTAATAGCCATCACAATGCTTGGCTTGTAATCCCATCTCTCAAATTTCAGCCTCTGTTGTTCCACTGCCTTATCTTCTGTCAAATCTTTCTCTGCCTCTGTCTCATAAAGATAAGTGTGACTTCATTTATGATCTATGGGGATAACCCAGGATACTTTCCCCATCAGAAGATATTTAATTATATCTGCAAAGCTTGTATTTGTTAGTTAAGGTAACAGTCACTGATTTCAGGCATTAGGATGTGGATACCTTTGGGGGAGCAGTATTTAGCCTGCTGCACTCTTTTACAACAACCTTCATATTTCAAAGGCTCATACATCCAGAAGCAAGTACACATATGTACATGTATATATATACATACATGCACACATACATATATGATGATTAAAATACATGTTTATCTCAAAACTTCTCAAGGAATTTTGAGTCATAATGTAATTTTTTAATATCTACTGCCATGCTAAGTGACACTCATAAAGGGGTTTTAAATAGAGTTTATGATGTCATGTGTCCCAGTAGAGCCCAAGCTCCACGTCCAACAGGCATCCCTGATTCGGCAGGGAACCCCCTTTTATGTTAATCTACTGAAATGTTACATCAAACCACTTTTTAAGATGTTCTTATTTACATTAATTTACAAAGTTATGGCTTCTTATCTATGTATAACTTCATACACTTACTGGACCCTGCTAGAAAGTCAGAGTCTGTATATTACATCGGCACACTCTATATTAATTCCTATCCAAATGGCATAACTTTATTTAATTTTAATAATTATTTTTAATATTATTTTAATTACTTTTATATATCTTCCATATTTTTGTTTTTTACATTTTATATACTGTATTAACTACTATAACATTATATTGCTACAACATTATGCATAACTCCTCAGGCATCTCTGAGAACTGTCTTTTCAATTATATCTATCTGAGAATAGTGCAACCCGTTTTCCAAAAACCAGACACCTTCTTCACTGCTCTCCCCTAGACCCCTACCCCAAATTCTACTCCGCCATTTGTCCTCGGTGACTTTGACTTTAAATCCCTTTGAAAGTTTTCTATTTTTCTCCATTTTTGTTTTTGCTACTCTGGCCCATACAGTTACTGACACTTGTCTGAGGAGTTAAAGAAGCTCTTTTATTGGTCTCAATGTACTACCTATTTTCTTCAGATTGACTCTCAACCTTGCAAACAGAATTACCTTTCAAAGCACAAAGATGATATCTGCATAAAAAAAAACCCAAAACCTTGCCCTGATTTTAGGATGAAGACCAAATTTCTTAACATGGTCAAAAGAATAGTTCTCAAGTTTGGTTAGCATTACTCTCCCATGACTTTTCTACATTTCAGTCCAAAGTTTTGTGCTAAAGAAACTTCTACCTGCAGTCCAAGGACTCTTACTGTATTAGACCAGGGAAGGCAACACCCCAGAGCACCTGTGAGCTCAGCCAAAAAATTTAATTTACAGAATTGAGTGACTTCTCACTCTGAGTAAAAAGAAAAAAAAATGATGACCTCAATTTGTGAGATGAGTTGAGGAAAGAGAGACAGTCACAGAAGGAAGTGTAAGTACAGGGAAAGGATAATACAGATAGATTTCTGAATGGGTTGGGGAAGGGGTAGAGATTCACCTGTATTCCCTACTTTGCTCTTCCAGAATGGCAAACTACTAATCTTTTGTTTCTGCAAATCTGTGAGATCTTGTTAACCTTAAAATAAAAATTTTCTCTATTTTACCCTATTTTTTCATATACTCTGAAATGTCAATGGGTCTTTGTATATTAAAACCAAAATAGCTGTGGAAAAGCCAAGAGATTAAAGTTAGAAAAGACAGAAAGTCTGTGGTCCAGTTAGATTTATTGAGAATAAAATCATTTTTAAAGGTAAATAGAGCCCAATTTCCCATGATACATGTTGCATTGGTGGTTTAGTGGTTAGCATAGCTGCCTTCCATGATACATGTTAACAACATGCTGAAATAAGAAACATTAAAATAAAATATTAAGGCCATCCCATAGGCAAATTACTTGTAGAAATGATATCAAAATGGTTAATAATGTTTTTAGTACATGTTCACTATCTCAGAATACATTGGAAGAATTCAGTAAATATTGTTTTTGTTAACACAATGATGTTGATAATTACATATTTCCTGAACTCAGTTAATTTAATTAATTCACACAGAATACTAAGTTTATAGTTACAGATCTTATAGTTAGCTTTGTTCCATATAAGTGCCTACAGATCAACTTGCACGTTAATAAGTCACCACTGCTGTGTATCATTAACTGCAATAGGAACGAACTAAATTAAAGTGTGAGATTGCATCAGTAAAATGATGAGTGCTTTAGAAACATAATTCAAATCTTGTGCTTTACTTATTATGGCTCACTAGTTTTATCTTTGTGTATGAAACTAGGCTACTTTATATCTTTGATGATGTGGCAGAGAAAAATAGTCCTTTGTGGATTTTTTTCCCTTCTTTCTTCTTTGTCTCTGTACATATCCATATGAAAGACTGTTTTAAAAATTATTCTGCACATAAATTAATACTTACAATTCTGCAGACTATTTTCTATTCTTCAACAATTACATCAACCATTTTTATTATTTTGATTATCCAATAGAGCTTTTTCATATAATTGCACCAAGAAGAGAAAGCAACTAACAATTAAAGTTGCTCACACAATTAGAATAATTACATTAATGTTATGAACTTATGGTAGACCCAGTTAAAATTGTTAAAAGCAGCAGTAAAATATTCTATAAATAAAATTAGGTTTTACCTCCACTGATTTGATTTGTTTACTTTGAATATTAAAGTGAAGGAAAGTAACAATAGAGAGGCACCATGCATTATAGAATCACAATCTAGTAAACACAGAGCCTCTGGTTAAGTGGAGAAAATAATATTTTTATATTCCTCAAAATTAAAAAAAAAATAATGAATGGTTAATTTCAGGATAATTTCTCAAGTCCTCATAAAACAGCCATAGTTGGTTCATCGGGGCTTTACCTAAAGCTGGTCTCACAGGACTTCACTATAATTTTGTCATTTTGAATATATAATGCATAGGAAAAATTCTCAGGTGTTTATCTGCAGTTAATTAAGTGAATCAATTCACTTTTTTTTGTTCATGACTATAAAAAGAAATCGTTGCTACTGCATTGGCCTATGCTTCCTCAATGTACAGAGAAGGTTTACATCAATGTGAGCATCACAATATATTAACTATACTTACATACAGTAATTAAACTCCCATATCTAGGTAAAAACAATTGTGTATGTCTCAGATCCAGCATTCATTAAATAGTTTATTAATAGATTTGAATGATGAGCTATAGGAAATATCAAAAAGCAGTTCATCTTTTTCCAATCCCACTCTAGAAACCAGTGCAACTTTAATTTTATAAAAGTATTTTGTACTTCTTAGAATATTTCCTTTTCTTTAAACCTACCTTTTTTTTGTTTTTATTTTTTATTTATTTATTTATTTAATTTTTAATTTTTTTACAGGGAAAGAGAGAGAATCAGAGAGAGGGATAGATAGAGACAGACAGACAGGAACGGAGAGAGATGAGAAGCATCAATCATCAGTTTTTCGTTGCGACACTGTAGTTGTTCATTGATTGCTTTCTCATATGTGCCTTGACTGCGGGCCTTCAGCAGACTGAGTAACCCCCCGCTCGAGCCAGTGACCTTGGGTCCATGCTAGTGAGCTTTTTGCTCAAGCCAGATGAGCCCACACTCAAGCTGGCAACCCCGGGGTCTTGAACCTGGGTCCTTCCGCATCCCAGTCCGATGCTCTATCTACTATGTCACCACCTGGTCAGGCTAAACCTACCTTTTTGAGTTATATTAACTTAATATAGTTTCATGTTTTTTTAATTTTGTTATAATAGAACCATACTGTACTTCTTTTATTGTATATTAAGAATCCCTACTGATTAATACATAAAGACTTTAAAGAATCTAATTTTTATATGTACACAAAATAAACACATAGCTATATTATTTAATCTAAATTAGATCACCTAATACATGCAATATGATTTTTAAAAATTTTTATTTATTAATTTTAGCGAGAGACGAAGGGAGTGAGAGGGAGACATGAACACAGACCTGCTCCTGCTTGTGCCCTTCTGCGGATCAAACCAGCAACCTCTGCACTTCAGGATGATGCTCCACCCAATGGAGCCAGCCAGCCAGGGCCAATGTGATTGTTTTTAGGACTGAGATAAAATTGCCAAATTTAGCACAATTTTAAAAATAACTACAGAATGCCTAGATAAATTTAAATTTTAGAAAGGAAAACCAAAAATACATTTTTAGTATATGTATGTCCTAAATATTGAATAGAGTATACTTATACTAAAAGGTATGTTTATACTAAAATATTATTCTTTGTTTATCTGAAGTTCCAATTTAACTGAGTTTCTTATATTTTATATGCAACCTTAGTGAGCAGGGCTTTTTATCTTTTGGTTTCCTTTTTGTCTCCCTGCAGCTTTCTTGCTCCACCCCTTTATTTAGCATTCCACTGTTCTTTACAAGACAACCTGCATTGAAATATCAAGGGTAAATATTTTGAGACTTCATTATGTTCTGTATACTTTTATAATAATAATAATAATAAATAATATTGAATGATTATTATAAGCAAGGCACTCTTAAGCATATAACATATTTAAATTAATTTCAAAATAACAATATGATGTAAGTACTACTGTTAGAGTCATTTTACGGATTTGAACTTCTAGACTCACATTTAAAGTACCTGCCATTTTTAACATATATGATACATTTATATACCTGTACTTTACAAATATCAAATATAGGCCTAATCTAGGGAATCCTATAAGATTGAAAACTCTGACTACTATATCAAAAAAGTTCAGATATTTCAATTTTCTGTAAACCAGTGCTAGTGTTATTATTAAATTGTATTTTAAAATATAGAAAGTTATCTAAACATTATAATCAAGTTAATTTTTAGGCTTTACATAGCATAAATTATGACTTCATAAGATAATTTGATTTGTTCAAATTTGACTTCTCTAATGAATATTTATACTTTTTTCTCTCTTTCATATACAGATAAACAGGTATAGATATTATATACTATATAGTATTTATTTGTTATAAAAATAAATATAAAAGTACAAAATGTTTATTAAGATTTTTACCAAGCATGTTTGCTTACTCTAAAGAGACGTTTTTAGCTTAGTATGCCAATGTAAGTTTTGTAAAATAAAAAGCATGCATTGATATTTCAAGTGAGTTTGAAATACACTTCACTGTGATGATCTGAGTCTTTGCCATGGCCACATTTCCATCTTAGTGAGCCAGGCTTGAAAGCAGAGAACATCTTACAGCTCTTCTTTGATATTTGAGCTAAAACATTCTTGGACAATAAATTTAGTATGAAGACAGAAAAAAGGTGTTTCTAATATAATTTCCCTCTACCAAAATCTATAGTAAGAAATTGAACAAATTCATACATCTAAAAGCAAACATTTTGATATCCCAGTTTTCCACACTACTACATTTGTGATGAAAGTCTATATTACTAATAGTATGCATGTGAATACCAAGTATTCTCTCTGTAAGAACAGGCAATGTCAATACTTAATATCACTGACTTGATTGTATCAAAGCTGTACGTAGTGGTGCTTCATAAAAATATATTAAAATTATTTGGTTATTAGAGAAATATCAATATATATTTAGGTAATATTTTAAGTACCTAGTAATTCTAGAAACAAAGATCCCCAAATTATAATGTGGCTGTGAAGAACAAAGAGTAATAATTATAATGACACCCTTCAGATGACATTATAGAGCAACTACTACTAATAAATTAATACTAAGAAATAAAAGTAATTGTACTAATATTAATAATTATATGAAAAACATTTATTAAATGAGTCTTTTGGGCCAACGATATTTTATGAGTGATATATATATCACACTGTTTATTTAATCATCACACAACTGTATCAAAATGGATGGTGTCTTAGTCCTCTCAGTCTGCTATAATAACATACCACAGTCTGGGTGGCTTACAAAAATAGACACTTTGCTCACAGTTCTGGAGGCTAGAAGGCTGAGATCAGGGTGCCAGCATGCCAAGGAGAAGGCTCACTTCTAGGTCACAGATTTCTAGTTGTGTCACCACCTGGTAGAAATGGCTGAGGAGCTCTCTGGAACCTCTTTTATAAGGGCACTAATGCCATTAATGATGGTTCCACTCTCGCTCACAAAGGCCCTACCTGTTAATACTACCACCTTTAGAGGTTAGGATTTCAACATATAAATTCTAAGTTGAGAGACACAGACCATAGCAGATACTATTTTTATCTATTTTCAGGTCAGTAAATTGAGGCATTGCAAGTTTACTGAGCAGGTCAGTCAACTGGAGCAGGTCAGTTTCCTGGGGCATGAGCCCCGATACATTGAGGCACATGCAAGCTAGTATGTGCTTTATAAACATACTTACTTCAGGGTCTGGCTTTTTAAACTGTATTTGTGAAAGCTCTTCCTGAAGTTTAGTCATAAGGATGTGCCTTTTATAAATTTTGCATATATTATATTATTTAAATTATTATAAAGCAATATATATTTGGTATAAAATTAATCAAGTGATAAAAAATAATAGAAGTTCCTTTATCTATATTCTGACTTGAATAGCACAATTCTACATCTCAGATCTAATTATTTGGAAAACAGAAAAAGTAATTTACTTTGTCCTATATTTGACATAACTTTTAAAAGTTCTTAGTGTTTTGCATAATTTTTTAGATAAATGGTTTTTTTGGTTATGCTTTAGTTTTAATTTTTTGATGACCTTATTCTACGACTTTCATGCTTCACCTGTACATCACGTTAACCAATGCAAATTTGATTGTTTTTTATTATTTTCATCCACAATGCAAAATTCTTAAACATCTCTCTGATTCACCAGTGTACTTCACAGGCTCATTTCAGAAACAAGCACTGTGCCCAATAGGTTATCAGCTAAAGGATAAGCATGCCAGCCAATACAGTAACGTGCTCACCACTGACTCAATTATTATGAAAAGGTGATAAGTGTCAATGTTTTCAAACTTCCTGGCTTCTTCAGAACAGAGAATATTTCATGGGAAATCGTGTTTATCCCATTCTTTAGCTACATCTGTTTATTTCTCACACTGAGAGGGGAAATGAAATAAGTCTAATGTTTTTCCTTAGTAGAAAATCTAAGCAGACACTTGTACAGGATATTTTATTTATGTTCCTAAAGAGATAAAATGTGTGTGTATACACACATATAATCTAATGGTAGTTTATTCATCCTTTTTTATTTCACTGGTATAATCTTGTAAAGTTTTGTGGTAATTGTTCTCTTTCCAAAATAAACCAACCTATGGGTACAATTAATTTTAGTTTAGTATAATTCCACAATCATACATCTATAAACATTGCAATAAATTAGTAAGCCTTCTTAATTTAAAAACTTTGGGGTCTGCTTGGTTTGCTCAGTGGCTAGAACATCAGCCCAGCGTATGGACATCTTGGGTTTGACTCCTGACCAGTTCACACCAAAGAAGCGACCATCTGCTTTTCACTCTCTTCTTCTCCCCCTACTCTTCCTCTTGCACTCTAGCAGCCAGTAGCTTCTTTGGTCCTAGCTTCAGCCACAGGCACTAAAAATAGCTCAGTTGATTCAAGCATCAGACATAGGTCAGGGAGTTGCCAGGTGGATCCTGGTTAGGGTGCATGTGGGAGTCTGTCTCACTATCTCCTTTCCTCTCACTTGGAAAAACAAAGTGTATATTTTCATGTAGTTGTTTATATTCTCACATGCACTTAGAAATGAAACACGCCCATTACCATTCATATACATGCCAATTCATTGAACTTTTAAATTAAAAACTATTCTTAAAGTCTGAAGAGTTTCTCTGTTAAATATTTTATTATTCTGACAAATGGATGTTTTCTTGTACAAGTAGTTTTAAATTTAAGAAGAAAATAACCATGTTAAATAAAAATTTGAGAGATTTATAAACAACAATTTCAACAATCTTCCTACCAAATTGTCTAGTTAAACACTGATTTATGAGAGAGATGTTCCTAGGATAAATAAAGGGAAAAAAGAGCTAAACTAATAGGATCCATAAAACTCAGCGTGGAGTCTATTAGAGCCTGAAGACTTTTTACTAGCCTGGAAAATGAAGCAGATATTTCAGTGCACAGGAGACAATAGAGAAAATGCTAAAAATATGCAGCAGCACAGCTGTGCCTGTGTCAGTTTCTCTGACCTGGTATTTTTGAAATAATTAAGTCCATTTTTATTTTTCATTTGCTTCAGTTATGTTCTCTGTAACTGTGATACTGAATTCACATTTGTAAATCATAAAAGTGGGACTTGGATATGGACATAAAATAGAAGTGATAACTCAGGTTTTCTACCTTAATTGATTGGCCAAACATACAACAAAGGCAAAATGAGTGTGGAGATGACAATTTTCTTGTTACTAAAGATAATATAATCAATCAAGCTACGTATTTCTGGAAATTAACAGAAAAATTTTCTTCCTAAAAGATCTTTACTCTTGATTTGTTTAAATTACTGCACTTAATTTTCTGGATGTAATTCATGACTTAAAAATTTCCCTTAAAATGAGGGGATTTTTAGTTGCCATATAAGTGTGCTTTATTGATCATTCCTTTTAAAATATCTAGTAAAATATTATTATTTTTTATTGTTAATAAAAACAATTACTTTGCATTTTAAACAGAATAACCTGAAGTCTACATCATGATTTGACAAGTTACCCAGGGGCTTACAGACAGGGTGTCTATCTCAATAGTGTGGCTCTGGGGATTGGGGATCTACCCAAACACAGGCAGAAGTTGTGAGGTAGGAAGTGGGCACAGTGAGATGTCATTCTTTCTTAAGGAAAAGGCAACAGAGCATCCTGAGTCACAACAAAGGAGTGCAACTTGCTTACCTTTATATCACTCTATTATATCACTCTAATAATAGTCACCATAACTTTATAGACTTCTATGTTGTGTATGGCTCACATTCCTAAGATATTAAAATAAGCAGATATATATATACATATATATATATATATATATACACACTCTTGTTTCTGTTAAAACAGTTAGTAGAAATAAATTTTAAAATATGTATTGTGATTAAAATTATTTTGAATTAGATAACGTTTTCCATGTAATATTTTCATTTTGGCACATGACTAATAGGTTTCAGTTCTTCAGGCTACAAACATAAGTTTTGTTTCTTTAAGTTCCAGTTTATGTTTCCTTGCCATTTTCTTTTTTTCTTTTTTTTAAATGAATTTTTATTAATGGTAATGGGATGACATTAATAAATCAGGGTACATATATTCAAAGAAAACATGTCTAGGTTCTTTTGTCATTAGATTATGTTGCATACCCCTCGCCCAAAGTCAGATTGTCCTTCGCCATCCTCTATCTAGTTCTCTGTGCCCTTCCCCCTCCCCCTAACTCTCCCCCTGTCCTCCCTCCCCCCACCCCTGGTAACCACCACACTCTTGTCCATGTCTCTTAGTCTCATTTTTATGTTCCACCAATGTATGGAATCATGTAGTACTTGTTTTTTTCTGATTTACTTATTTCACTCCTTATAATGTTATCAAGATCCCACCATTTTGCTGTAAATGATCTGATGTCATCATTTCTTATGGCTGAGTAGTATTCCATAGTGTATATGTGCCACATCTTCTTTATCCAGTCTTCTATTGAAGGGCTTTTTGGTTGTTTCCATGTCTTGGCCACTGTGAACAATGCTGCAATGAACATGGGGCTACATGTGTCTTCACGTATCAATGTTTCTGAGGTTTTGGGGTATATACCCAGTAGAGGGATTGCTGGGTCATAAGGTAGTTCTATTTGCAGTTTTTTGAGGAACCACCATACTTTCCTCCATAATGGTTGTACTACTTTACAGTCCCACCAACAGTGAATGAGGGTTCCTTTTTCTCCACAGCCTCTCCAACATTTGTTATTACCCGTCTTGTTGATAATAGCTAATCTAACAGGGGTGAGGTGGTATCTCATTGTAGTTTTGATTTGCATTTCCCTAATAACTAATGAAGCTGAGCATCTTTTCATATATCTGTTGGCCATTTGTATCTCTTCCTGGGAGAAGTGTCTATTCATGTCCTCTTCCCATTTTTTTATTGGATTGTTTGTTTGTTTGTTGTTAAGTTTTATGAGTTCTTTGTAAATTTTGGATATTAGGCCCTTATCTGAGCTGTTGTTTGAAAATATCATTTCCCATTTAGTTGGCTGTCTGTTTATTTTTATATCAGTTTCTCTTGCTGAGCAAAAACTTTTTATTCTGATGTAGTCCCATTCATTTATCTTTGCCTTCACTTCTCTTGCCATTGGAGTCAAGTTCATAAAATGTTCTTTAAAACCCAGGTCCATGAGTTTAGTACCTATGTCTTCTTCTATGTACTTTATAGTTTCAGGTCTTATATTTAGGTCTTTGATCCATTTTGAATTAATTTTAGTACACGGGGACAGGCTGTAGTCGAGTTTCATTCTTTTGCATGTGGCTTTCCAGTTTTCCCAACACCATTTGTTGAAGAGGCTTTCTATCCTCCATTGTGTGTTGTTGGCCCCTTTATCAAAGATTATTTGACCATATATATGTGGTTTTATTTCTGGGCTTTCTATTCTGTTCCATTGGTCTGAGTGTCTATTTTTCTGCCAATACCATGCTGTTTTGATTATCGTGGCCCTATAATATAGTTTAGAGTCAGGTATTGTAATGTCCCCAGCTTCATTCTTTTTCCTTAGGATTGTTTTAGCTATTCGGGGTTTTATATAGTTCCATATAAATCTGATGATTTTTTGTTCCATTTCTTTAAAAAATCTCATAGGGATTTTGATGGGAATTGCATTAAATTTGTATATTGCTTTGGGTAATATGGCCATTTTGATTATATTTATTCTTCCTATCCAAGAACAGGGAATATTTTTCCATCTCATTGTATCTTTTTCAATTTCCCTTAACAATGCTTTGTAATTTTCATTATATAGGTCCTTTACATTCTTTGTTATGTTTATTCCTAGGTATTTTATTTTTTTTGTTGCAATCGTGAAGGGGATTATTTTTTTGAGTTCGTTTTCTAATATGTCATTGTTGGCATAGAGAAAGGCTATGGACTTCTGTATGTTAATTTTGTATCCTGCGACTTTATTGTATTGGTTTATTGTTTCTAATAATCTTTTTGTGGAGTCCTTCGGGTTTTTGATGTATAGGATCATATCATCAGCAAAAAGTGATACCTTTACTTCTTCTTTTCCGATATGGATGCCTTTTATTTCTTTGTCTTGTCTGATTGCTCTGGCCAGAACTTCTAGCACCACATTAAATAAGAGTGGAGAGAGTGGACAACCCTGTCTTGTTCCTGATTTAAGGTAGAAAGTCCTCAGTTTTATGCTGTTTAAAATGATGTTGGCTGATGGTTTATCATATATGGCCTTTATCATGTTGAGATATTTTCCTTCTATACCCATTTTGTTGAGAGTCTTAAACATAAAATTGTGTTGTATTTTATCAAAAGCCTTTTCTGCATCTATTGATAAGATCATGTGGCTTTTGTTCTTTGTTTTGTTGATATGGTGTATTACGTTAACCGTTTTGCGTATGTTGAACCATCCTTGAGATTCTGGGATGAATCCCATTTGATCATGATGTATTTTTTTTTAATATGTTGCTGTATTCGGTTTGCCAGTATTTTGTTTAGAATTTTAGCATCTGTATTCATTAGAGATATTGGTCTGTAGTTTTCTTTCTTTGTGCCATCCTTGCCAGGTTTTGGTATGAGGGTTATGTTGGCCTCATAAAATGTGTTTGGAAGTATTGCTTCTTCTTCAATTTTTTGGAAGACTTTGAGTAGAATAGGAACCAAGTCTTCTTTGAATGTTTGATAGAATTCACTAGTATAACCGTCTGGGCCTGGACTTTTATTTTTGGGGAGGTTTTTAATAGTTTTTTCTATTTCCTCCCTGCTGATTGGTCTGTTTAGGCTTTCTGCTTCTTCATGACTCAGTCTAGGAAGGTTGTATTGTTCTAGGAATTTATCCATTTCTTCTAGATTGTTGTATTTGGTGGCATATAATTTTTCATAGTATTCTACAATAATTCTTTGTATATCTATGATGTCTGTGGTGATCTCTCCTCTTTCATTTTGGATTTTATTTATTTGAGTCCTGTGCCTTTTTTCCTTGGTGAGTCTTGCCAAGGGTTTGTCAATTTTGTTGATCTTTTCAAAGAACCAGCTCCTTGTTTTATTGATTTTTTCTATAGTTTTTCTGTTTTCTATTTCATTTATTTCTGCTCTGATTTTTATTATCTCCTTTCTTCGGCTGGTTTTGGGTTGTCTTTGTTCTTCTTTTTCTAGTTCCTTAAGGTGTGAAGTTAAGTGGTTTACTTCGGCTCTCTCTTGTTTGTTCATATAGGCCTGAAGTGATATGAACTTTCCTCTTATTACTGCTTTTGCTGCATCCCAGAGATTCTCATATGTCGTATTTTCATTTTCATTTGTCTGTATATATCTTTTGATCTCTGCGCTTATTTCTTCTTTGACCCATTCATTTTTTAGAAGTATGTTGTTTAGTTTCCACATTTTTGTGGGTTTTTCCCCCTCTTTTTTGCAGTTGAATTCTAGTTTCAAGGTTTTATGATCAGAAAATATGCTTGGTACAATTTCAATTTTTCTAAATTTGCTGATATTGTCTTTGTGGCCCAACATATGGTCAATTCTTGAGAATGTTCCATGTACACTAGAGAAAAATGTATACTCTGTCGCTTTGGGATGAAGTGTCCTGTAGATGTCTATCATATCCAGGTGTTCTAGTATTTCGTTTAAGGCCACTATATCTTTATTGATTCTCTGTTTGGATGACTGATCTAGAGCCGTCAGCGGAGTATTGAGGTCTCCAAGTATGATTGTATTTTTGTCAGTTTTTGTTTTAAGGTCAATAAGTAGCTGTCTTATATATTTTGGTGCTCCTTGGTTTGGTGCATATATATTAAGGATTGTTATGTCTTCTTGATTCAGTGTCCCCTTAATCATTATGAAATGACCATTTTTGTCTCTGAGTACTTTTTCTGTCTTGTAGTCAGCATTATCAGATATGAGTATTGCTACACCTGCTTTTTTTTGGGTGTTGTTTGCTTGGAGTATTGTTTTCTAGCCTTTCACTTTGAATTTGTTTTTATCCTTGTTGCTTAGATGTGTTTCTTGTAGGCAGCATATAGTTGGATTTTCTTTTTTAATCCATTCTGCTACTCTGTGTCTTTTCATTGGTAAGTTTAATCCATTTACATTTAGTGTAATTATTGACACTTGTGGGTTCCCTACTGCCATTTTATAAATTGCTTTCTGTTAGTTTTGTATCTAGTTTGATTCTTCTCTTTTGTTTTTCTATCATTTGTTTTTGTTTGTTTGTGTTCCATACTTCTTTCCTCTGTTGCTACCTTTTTTAAGTCAAGTGTTTTTGTGGTGGTTTTTTCTAGGGTGGTTACCATTAAGTAATGAAAAGGGTACCTACCATATTCATTGTAGTACCCTATCTTATAAGTATTTCTGCACTTCATCGTCCTTTGCTACTGTTAATCTCCATCCTCTCCCCCCTTTTTTTTCTTTGTTGTCACAGTTTAAGTTTGGTTTTATTGTGTTCTTGGTGGAGCTGTTACTTGTGGTGTTGTTTTCTTTTGTTCTTTGAATCTGGTTGGAAAACCCCCTTTAGTATTTCCTGGAGTGGGGGCTTTCTGTTGATAAATTCTCTCATCTTTTCTGAATTTGTGAATGTTTTTATATCTCCTTCATACTTGAAGGATAGCTTTGATGGGTATAGTATTCTTGGCTGAAAGTTCCTCTCTTTCAGGGCTTTAAATATTGGGGTCCACTCTCTTCTAGCTTGTAGAGTTTCTGCTGAGAAATCTGATGATAATCTAATAGGCCTTCCTTTATATGTTGTACTCTTCTTTTCCCTGGCTGCCTTGAGAATTTTTTCTTTGTCATTGGTTTGTGTCATCTTTATTATGATGTGCCTTTGAGTGGGTTTGTTGGGGTTAAGAAAACTCGGAGTTCTGTTTGCTTCTTGAATTTGAGGCTTTAGTTCTTTCCACAGGCTTGGGAAGTTTTCGTCTATTATTTGTTTGAGTATATTCTCCATTCCATTTTCTTTCTCTTCTCCCTCTGATATACCAATTATTCTTATGTTATTCTTTCTGATGGAGTCAGACAATTCCTGTAGGGCTTTCTCGTTTTTTATTATTTTTGAGTCTCTTTCTTATTCTCTCTGTTGTGCCTCAAGTTGTTTGTTTTCTATTTCACTAATCCTATCTTCAATCTGGGCTGTTCTGCTAGCTAAGCTTGTTACCTCGTTTTTCAGCTCGTGAATTGAGTTTTTCATTTCTGTTTGATTTGTTTTTATAGTTTCAATTTCCTTGGTAATATATTCTTTGTGTTCATTGAGTTGTTTTCTGATCTCCCTAAATTGCCTTTCTGTGTTTTCTGTATATCTCTGAGTATTTTTAAGATTTCTATTTTAAATTCTCTGTCATTTAGCTCCAAGGCTTCCAATATGTTAAGTCTTTTCTCCATAGATTTTTCCACATCTATTTGTGTTACCTCTCTTTCTTTTGTATTCATAATATTCGATTTCTTCTTTCTTATTGGCATCTGAGGGTGGTCTTGTTGATAGCACACAGGCGCACTTCCTCGCGGCTTGAATGAACGTTCCTGCGGTAGCTTCCTTCACACCCTCGTTTCTCAGATTCAAATGATAACAGTCCTTTCGCTTTCAGTTTGTGTGGAACTCCAGAATGCTCCGAGGATAAATTTTCCTGTTTCTAGTTGATAAATTTGTTGTGATTTTGGGGAGATCTGTCGGACGCGCTGCTCCCGGCGCCATTTCCGTGACGTCACTCTCCTTGCCATTTTCTATATTCAAACTGTTTGTTCTACTCAATCACGTTTTGACATCTACTTCTATATAAGGTAATAATCCGTACTAAGCTAAAACTTCCACATAACTGTAACTACTCCTACCAATGATAGGCCGCCCCGTATCCTCCTTCCTCCCGTAAATGCCATTAAAATTACTGAGCCAACCATAAACCCGGCTGCTCTCCCTTAGGAGACAGCCCGGCAGGTTTTCTCTCAATAAAGCCTGGTACACTGGTCTTTTGGACTCCAGTTGATTTTATCATTTGGTGCTGAAACAGGGATGGGGCTCCGGTTGCCTGGACGATCCTCCAGTTCTCACTCAAATTTACTACCAGGAAAGCTGCTGATAGAGGAAGCTTGTTCCGGGCTTATGCTTTAATTCGGCTTGGTCCTGGGAGCGGGGGTAGATTGTCTGGCTCTGTGGCCCTGTTCCGAACACCTGCCAGACCAGGATTAGGGATCCTTCTTCACCTCCCCTTTCTCCGGTAGGCACTCTTCCAAATTTTTCACCCTAAAAATCTGAGAAAGTAGACCTCAGGGTTTCTTGTGGACTCGGACTTATATTTTCAGAAGTCCAGGGGCCTGACCAAAAAACCTCCTACTCACTGGGACTGAATTCTTGCGGGTTATGACACTAACAATTCTTTCCCTTCCTTTCCCTATGGTTGGAAGAGAAAGAAGGGGGGCACTCCTCCTTCCTCCCTAACTCCCATCTACCTCCTTTACCTACACGGGGACCTCCCAATTTAAACCACCACGCAACACTCCCTTAGGTTGCTTACTCAAAAATCTCTCTACATTAGATCTTTCAGACCCTAAACTAAAAAAATTCATTTTCGGCCCCGGCTGGTTGGCTCAGCGGTAGAGCGTCGGCCTGGCGTGCAGGAGTCCCAGGTTCGATTCCTGGCCAGGGCACACAGGAGAAGTGCCCATCTGCTTCTCCACCCCTCCCCCTCTCCTTCCTCTCTGTCTCTCTCTTCCCCTCCCCCAGTGAGGCTCCATTGGAGCAAAGATGGCCCGGGCGCTGGGAATGGCTCTGTGACCTCTGCCTCAGGGGCTAGAATGGCTCTGGACGCAACAGAGCGACGCCCCAGATGGGCAGAGCATTGCCCCCTGGTGGGCATGCCGGGTGGATCCCAGTCAGGCGCATGAGGGAGTCTGTCTGACTGCCTCCCCGTTTCCAGCTTCAGAAAAATGAAAAAAAAAAAATTCATTTTCTTTTGCAATACCACGTGGTCCCAATATAAACTAGACAATAGTTCCCAATGGCCAAAAAAAAAAAAAAAAAAAAAAAGGTACTTTCAATTACAATACACTCAAAGATCTCAATAATTTTTGCCATTGGACAGGGAAGGCCTCAGAAATTCCTGATGTGCAGGCTTTCTTCTTTCTCCTATCTAGACCCTCCCTCTGTTCCTCTTGCTCCACCTACCAAGTACTTTTAGCAAGAACCCTTTCTCTCTCATCCTCCTCCAGCACTCCTCTAAGCTCTGATCTTTTTGACCCCTCTGACCATGTGGCGCCAGCACCTCAACCTCCTCCCCTATATAACCCCGACATAGAGCCCAAAACCAGTTCCCCAACTTCCCCCTCCTCTCCGCTTTCCCCTCCTAACCTCTGCCCTCGACCTCATGATCAACCTTATCCACAATCCTCCTCTCAAATCCCACACCTGGCAGGTCTCTATCCCCTACACTAGGTGGCAGGGGTGGAAGGCATCATTTGAGTCTCCATCTCTTTCTCTCTAACTGGCTTATCCCAAATTGAGTGCCATTTAGGCTCCTTTTCCTCTGACCCAGACACATATCTGTAATAATTCAAATACCCACTCAATCCTATGACCTTACATGACACGATCTCTACATAATCCTAACCTATTCCCTCACTTCCTCTGATAAAGACCGAGTCTGGACTTCTGCCCCGCAAATTTCAGATGAGGCCCATACTAGAAATAATGCCAATCCCGTAGGTACCACCACAGTTCTTAACACAGATCCTAATTGGAGCTACCAAACAAACCACCAAAATCGGACAGCTAGAAACCTTATGATTGATTACCTCCTCCAAGCATTAAAAAAATTAGTGAATAAGGCTGTAAACTATGACAAAATCAAAAAAATCGTCCAGTGCCCCCAAGAAAACCCTGAAGAATTCCTTAAACGCCTATCCCAGGCCCTCCAAAAATATGCTAGAGTAGACCCTACAATCCCGGCCAGCACGGTTCTGTTATACTCCCCCTTCATATCTCAATCCTCCCCAGACATTCAAAAACAAACTTAAAAAGTTGGAGGATGGGCTGAAAGTGTGGGGTGGTAAGCAATTAAGGACAGTCACGTGGGGAGCCCAGACATGGAAACTTTGGCTAGAACTGCCCGCCCACATCCAAGCATGTGGACAAGTCCTGCCAGGGATGAGGATGATGAAGACACAAAGACCTGACTCCAGGGACCAGGTTCAGTGGTGCAGATTAGGAAGTAAACTAGCTTATATACATGGGTTCAGCCAATAGGATGTTACAGCGTGTCCTTCATAATCAATGGCTGAAAAGATCAGGGAGCTGCGTGGTTGACGCTAAGTCACTTCCTTATAGTGGGCGATCTCACTTCCTGGGTATGCCCAGGAGGGTTCTGGGAGCTGGAGTATTCTCACAGCATTGCATCAGCCACAGCTGCTAGGAATGTGCTCTGCACTCTACCCACAACTCCCCCTTCTCTTTTAATTAAGGCCAATTTGACTTGATGAATGACAGCTTGCTATTGCAGCTTCTGAATGCTATGCATTATGCAACGAAACCCTAGTAGAACTAAAACAACTATAATACCTACTATACTATATGCTAATAGATTAGCTTGATTAAACAATGGGGCAATGTTTGTCTGTAATGTTTGACTAGTTAGAAAATAGAATGGGGGTCTTAAACAGGGGATTCCTCCTAGGGGTCAGGATGTCATTTCCCTCCCATTGTGTTACAGAGACCTTCTAGGTGCCATTAAACACAGTTCTATTTTGATTGTAAAAAATGGATGTAGGTTCATGCACACCCCCTTCCCACAAAGGTCCCAGCATCCAAACACAAAACAGAGGCTTGCCGTGGGCTGTGTACTGCATATGGTCACAAGGCACATTACACAAATTACAACAATATGACTAATCATACAATTTCAACAATTACAAGGGTACATTTCATCAGTCTCTGAGCACTTTGACAAAAGCACAAAATGTCCAAGGCCTTCTTTCTAGCCATGGGAAAAGCTTCTCAGGGCAGGAGAAGGGCCTCCAGCAAAGTTGCCCCCCACCCCCATCAGGGTATTTCATATTGTCCAAAATCCATAAGTCCATCCAACAAAGGAGCTAGTGTTCACTCGGGTCGTAGTCCAGGAAATCAGTCCATGCACATGAGGTGTCAGCCACCCCCCTCATCCCTGCCATCCTGGCAGGTCTTACATTGTCCCAAAGAGGAGCACATGGCAATGGCAGTCAGCATTTCCATCTCTGCTCTGGAGAGCATAATGGCATCCACCCTATGTCTCAAAATGTCAGTGAACCCACCAACGGCTTAGCAGGCACTCCCTGCCATTCCAGCGGCCACTGGGCGATGCAAGCCTAGCTTCCATTCATCCTCTTGCCGCAGCTGCCGCTGTTTACCTTCTGGAGTCTGCGAATCGCAACTCTGGCCCAATTCTCCTCATCTTCCAAAGATGAACTGAAAACACCAGCTTGCGCTGCCGGGCTCAAGCCCTGGGCTGCTGCTGCCTGCATCTGGGAGTCAGTGGTTACTATAGCACACATAAGCAAGAACAGAGCACCAGGGCCTGGGGGCCCATCAGGGGCAATTCTCTGGGCCTGCCCCGCCAAAGCCTCCACATCCCCCCAGGTGATGGGGTGCACATGCCGGCGGCGAGGTCTTCTTCTGGAGCACTGAGGACCTCCTCCCCTCAGGCGCAGTCAGTGTGGAGAAGGCAAGGGCTGTGGCTTTGGATGGGCAAAACTGAACCATTTAGTGGGTGCCCAAGAAAGCCTGTCAAGCAGGTTAGAGGGCTCCTGGGATACAAATTGGCTGAAAAACACAAGCATAACCTGTCCCTTACATTAGAAGAGGGTGTGATCCCCGCCACTGTGCTGTGGCTAGGTCCTTTCAGTGTCATTTCAGAGAGAGGGGGAGGGGAGAGAGAGAATGAGAGATACAGAAAAATAAGACAGACAGAGAGAAAAAATACACATGGGGCATATAGGCTGGCTCATGGGTCTGCAGAAAGAACACATGTTCAAGAAAATGGCATCTCAGAGTCTGGGGTGGGGCATTGAGCCCTGGCAGGGAATGCAAAATTAGCAACTTCTGCTTTTTCCGGCAGCAGAGCTGATGGCGCAGTTAGCAATTCGGTTGGTTTTGTTTCTGCGTGCTCAGCCGCAAACTCGGAGGCTAAACTACTTTTCTCCTCAGTGGAGGGGGTGCTAATAGGGAGGTAGGGGCTCCTCTGAAAGAGGAGGAGGGTCCCGAGTAGGAGCACCAGTCAAGCAGGCATGTATTGCCAATAAGGCAGGAGTGAGGCCAAGAGGGAAAGTTTGTCTCCCATGTACTTTGGCCAAACAGATGTGCCGGAAAGCTCAGGTCCAAATATCCAGATCCCAGAGAGACACATCCCTAATCCAGAGACTAAAACCAGAGAGAATCTCTCAGTAAGTACAGGGATCCTTTTCACAAACTTCAACTCGCCTAATCTGCAATAGGGCATGCAGGGCTTGAGCCTGCGGGGCTCAAGAGTGAGGGAGAAGGTTTCCCATTGCAGAGGGTCACTCACCCGTCCCTTGGATGCCGGTTAGGTCCCTTTCTGACATTGGGCATCAGTTGTGGACAAGTCTTGCCGGGGGTGAAGATGACGGAGATGCAAAGACCTGACTCCAGGGACCAGGTTCAGTGATGCAGATCCACTTTATTCAGGAAGTAAACTAGCTTATATACACAGGTTCAGCCAATAGGATGTTACAGCATGTCCTTCATAGCCAATGGCTGAAAAGATCAGGGAGCTGCGTGGTTGACGCTAAGTCACTTTCTTAAAGTGTATGCTCAGGAGGCTTCTGGGAGCTGGAGTATTCTCACAGCATTGCATCAGCCACACCTGCAAGGAATGTGCTCTGTACTCCACCCACACAAGCACACCAAAAGAAACTTCTCAGGAGCCCTTGGGAAAAGAGTGACCATCCGTCAGCCAGTGAGATTTCACCATGTCATGTTAGCTCGACCACCCTAGGGACTCTTTAAATATCTCTCACATGGGTCACTCCATGCAACTTCCCTGGCCTTCATGTTCCCAGCACCAGGGAACCTCATTGGACGGGATGTGCTCTGTACTAAATAAAGCTTTTGCTTATCCACACTTCGTGGCTATGCCCCTTCCTTCTTCCTTGGTGGGGAAAAATACCTTACATTTTGGTGCTGAAAACCTTGGAGGACTTGAAGTCCACAAGGACCGCTCTTCTCCCATTCCCTTCCGAGAAAGAACCGGGACCTCTGACCTTCCACCCATTTTGGTGCAATGGTGCAGTAGGTCCCCTGCCTCCAAACTCCCCTCAGTTCTTTTTGCCAAGACTCCCTGTCCGAAATTGTAACAGCATCAGGGTCCTCTTTTCCATCTGTTTCGAGTGTGTGTGTGCCCGTGGAGACATCCCAAATGCATCCACTTTTCCTATTTGTCCGGTGGCCAGAGATTGAGTTGCGGATGCTAATACTCAACTCTGACCATTCTGAGGACTGAGGGTGGCTATAGAGGCACAGGAATCTAAACCTAATCCAAAAACACTCCTGGAGTTGCCTTATCCAAGATCTCTCCCTCCCTAAAGAAGAAGAAACTGTTCCTCTTCTCCACTGTGGCCAGGCCACAGAACCCACTGGATAATCAGACCAGGTAGCCTCCTGAAGGGACTTTCGGTTTTAACACCCTCACCAATTTAACTATTGCCAAAAGAACTGGGAACTGGTTGGAGATCCCTTACATTCAGGGCTTCTAGTTATTTGCGCTCTCATCCTAAACTCTGTGCCGCCTGTTCTACCATGCAGGATTCTGTTTCTCATTCACCTGCAAATACCAGTCTCTCTTTCTCCTCCCCTACTGGCCAGGGGCCCCTCCCTTCTCCACTGTGTTCTTAAGCTCCTCCTCCATTAGGCTATTCTCACCCTGCCATTGGCCCTTACACTGGTTTGCAGGACCCCAAGGCTCAACCCCAATTTTCTTGCAGGAAGTTCTGGCCCTGTCCTACCTCAGGCTCCGGCGTTTCCTGCCAGATCTGGGTGCCGGGCTCCCCAGGAGCCCCCTCCTCTTATTCTAACCCCCAATCCCCTATCTGAGACTGGTGAACATGGCATTTAAACTTTTTAATGGTCTCGCCTGACCAGGCAGTGGTGCAGTGGATAAAGCATCGGACTGCAGAAGGACCCAGGTTCAAGACCCTGAGGTCCCCAGCTTGATTGTGGGCTCATCTGGTTTGAGCAAAAGCCCACCAGCTTGAACCCAAGTTTGCTGGCTCCAGCAAGGGGTTACTCGGTCTGCTGAAGGCCCACAGTCAAGGCACATATAGGAAAGCAATCAATGAACAACTAAGGTGTTGCAACGTGCAATGAAAAACTAATGATTGATGCTTCTCATCTCTCTCTGTCCCTGTCTATCCCTCTGTCTGACTCACTCTCTATCTCTATAAAGAAAAAAGAAAGTTTTTAATGGTCTTAACTAGTAAAAAAAAGGCCAAGGCTGTTTGCCAAGCCCACGTGCAGCAGAAGATAACACTCCAAACCCAGGCTCTTGTGGCAGCCCTGAGACCGACAGAGCAACAGGGGCAAGGCACAGGAAGTGCCAACCCAAGTCCAAACCACAAAGAGGAATCCCACCAGCTTGCTTTAAGTGTGGCAAGCAGGGTCACTGGTCCCGGCAGGGCCCCTGCCCGCAGTTGCCCATTGAGCCCTGCCCTGACTGCAAGCAGCCTGGTCACTGGTGGAGTGATTGCCTCTTTGGGCAACAGGCTTTTCCTCAGCGTCTCTACATGGAGGACGAGCCACCCAGATGGGAGGTCAGTCCAGCCAGACAGGCCCACTGCTTGAACTCCTAGACCTCATGGACAGCTGACACAACCTGGACTCAGAGACCCCCATCATCCTCACCAAAGCCAGGGTAATGCCACAGGAATGGGTAAGTCCATCTCATTTCTTGTGGACATGGGAGCTGCCTTCTCTGTTTTGCCATCACACTCTGGACCTCTAGTTCCCTCATGGGTCTCAGTTATGGGAATGGATGGGACCCCCCTTCTTTTCCTCTTGCACACCACTCCTGACATACATTTTTCCCCCTTCATACACCACTCCTGGCATACAGTTTTGCCTCAAGCTTGCCTCCTTGCAGGACCTCTGGCAGTCAAAACCACTGGACTCCGCCCATCTCCAGCTCACCAAAAGGATACCCCTATTACTCCTTTTTCTTTTTTTTAATCCTTAAAGGACTTCATTTGCAAAGTTTCTCAACTCACGGCCAAACAGATATTCCTCATGACACCCCTCAAAGCCACCACCTGCTGATCCCCCCACAACACCCCTAATCAGCAGGAAGTAGCCAGATGAATAAGCGGCACCCCTAATTAACACAAAAAGATCAGAAGGTGGGGTGGTCAGCAATGGGGGATGGTTACGTGGGGAACCCAGACCCAGGAACTTTGGCTAGAACTGCCTGCCCATATCCAGGCATGCCAAAAGAAACTTCCCAGGAGCCCTTGGGAAAAGAGCGACCGTCCATCAGCCAGTGAGATTTCACCACGTCATATTAGCTTGACCACCCTAGGGACCCTTTAAACATCTCCCACATGGGTCACTCCATGTGACTTCCCTGGCCTCCATGTTCCTGGGACCAGGGATCCTCATCAGATGGGATGCGCTCTGTACTAAATAAAGCTTTTGCTTATTGACACTTCGTGGCTATGCCTCTTTCTTCTTTCTTGGTGGGGAAAAATACCTTACAGGAAGCACCCCAAAGAAATCTAAACCTTGTGTTTAAAGTATTTCATAACCTGAGGAACAGAAAAGGGAGGACCAGAAGAGGAGAGATCAGGAAAACTACCTTATGCTAGTAGCAAAGGCCTTCTGAGAACACCCTCCAGTGGGCTCAAAAACCCCTCAAAAGGGGCATTCTGGAACTCCTTCAAACCCACTGGGGCCCTGCTTTAAATGCAGACAAAATGGGCACTGGGCTAATCAGTGCTCTAATCCCCAACCTCCTCCAGGTCCCAGCCCTCTCTGTCACCTTGAGGAACATTGGGGGGTAGATTGCCCTAGCTGTCAAAGGAGGATTGGAATAAACCACCCTATAACAAATCCCACATGTTGATCAAATAAGTTTATAAATATGATATATATGTTTGCTCGCTTATAGTTTGTATTGGGTGTGGGGGACAGGCTGTAAGCAAGCCGGGTCATTATAGCCTAGGGCAGGGGTCGGGAACTTTTTTGGCTGAGAGAGCCATGAACACCACATATTTTAAAATGTAATTACGTGAGAGCCATACAATATGTTTAACACTAAATATAAGTAAATGTGTGCATTTTATGTAAAACCAACACTTTTAAGTACAATAAGTCTATGAATTCTTTTTATAAAGTTATGCTGTTGCTAACCAATGATGAATAAAATACTTCTTACCATTAATGTGACTTCTGGTGCTGCATTGTTTTGCTGATGGCTTTGTAGTCTGGTTGATACGTGGTGAGGTTAAGCTTCATGCAGGCGTTGAGACTTCCATACGTTAAACGTGATTGTAGGTTGGTCTTAACGTTCTTTCAATGTGAGAAAGACTGCTCACATGCATACATAGAGCCAAACATTATCAGTATAGCAATACTCACATGCTGCAGTGTGTGGTATGTGATGGGAAGTGCGTTCCAAGTTTTGACAATTAGCTGGTCTGCGGATTGAAGTTTTTCCATTTCTCTCCACTTCTGTTTGTTCACCAACTCTGCTTGCTGTCATGCAAGTCTTTCCAAATCTTTATTCAGTGACTTGAACTTATTCACCCACATGTCTGAGGCCTTCAAGTCAGCAACTTGTAGCTCAAAAATCTCTGACGGAGACACCGGGGATGTAACTCATGTCGGCGCTGTCCACTGCACACTCGTGTGGATGGGCGATAAACTTAAAAAGACGAGTGAGCTCATGAAATTCTCCAAAGCATGTTTTGAATGACAGCAGGTAATTATATGTGAAGCCTGCTAGCTGCTGGAGATCAAGCTGTTGAGCAGGGCCACTTGCTGTGCATGCATCTTTAAACTCTCCCAGTTTTTCAAAGTGTAGTAAACGACCTGTTTCAATGTTGGCGATGAAGAGTTCCAGCTTGTTTTCAAATGCAAACACTGCTTGTTGAAGGGATAAGACTGTATTTCCAACACCTTGCATTTTCACATTGAGCTGGTTCAGATGCTCAGTCATGTCCACAAGATAGTAGAACTTCAGGAGTCACTCAGTGTTAGCTATCTCAGGATGCTGGACGTTTTTCATTTCAATAAAAGTCCGGATTTCACTCAGACAAGCTGCGAAACGACTGAGCATCTTCCCTCTTGACAACCAATGCACATTGCTGTGTAGAAGCAGACCAGGATAATTATTCCCAACTTTATCCAGCAGTGTTTTAAACTGGAAATCATTTAAAGCTTAGGCAACAATAATGTTGACTACCCGAATGACCAGCAACATCACCTCATCAAGCTGCTCACCACAAATCTGAGCACAAAGCACCTCCTGATGTAGGATGCAGTGAAAACTTAAGATAAGTCTCTTTTTATGTTCATGGAGAAGCGCTACAATTCCTCTGTTTTTCTCCACCATCCACGGAGCACCATCAGTACACACTGAAGTTTATCCATTGGTAGATTTTTTTCTTTATCAAACTCAGTGAAAGACTTGAATAAATCCTCCCCTCTTGTTGTCTCTTTCATTGGAAAAACAGCAAGACTTTCCTCACATAGTGTGTCACTGACCTCATACCTTACAATCATGCTGAACTGGGATAAATGGCTTATATCTGTTGACTCATCCAAAGCGAGAGAAAAAAAGGGCGCTATATTTATGTCCTACTCTTGTGTTGCCTCAATTTGATTTGCCATCATGATGGTAAAATCATGAATAGTTTTTGCTGACAGAGGCATGTCTTTTATTAGTTTGATTATCTTGTCTTTATCTGAAAAGTTGTCAAAAAGTTCATTGGCAACAATAAGCATGAATGTTTTGACATACTCCCCATCTGTGAATGGCTTTCCGTTTCTCACAATTGCTAAAGCACCAGCAAAGCTAGCTGAATTCCAGTCACCGTCTGGGTCCAAACATGGAGTTGCTGCTGACTAGCTTGCACTCTGCACAGTAGCTTTTGACATGCTTTCTTCCTGCTGTCCCCTGCTGGATATTTTGATGCAAGTATAGTATGGCGTGTGTCGAAGTGCTGCTTTATATTTGACTGTTTCATCAATGTAATTTTATTATTGCATATTAGACACACTGCAGAACCTGCTTTCTCCACCAAGGTGAATTCTTCTGTCCATTCCTGCTGAAAAGTATGATACTCCTCATCTTTTTTTTCTTTTAGCCATCTTCTTCGTCAAAAGGGTTTCTGCAATTAGCTAGCTGACAACTTCTTTAAAAGGAGAGAAGTTGCCCTGACCAGTTGGCTCAGTGGTAGAGTGTCGGCCTGGTGTGCAGGAGTCCCGGGTTCGATTCCCAGCCAGGGCACAAAGGAAAAGCGCCCATCTGCTTCTCCACCCCTCCCTCTCTCCTTCCTCTCTGTCTCTCTCTTCCCCTCCCGCAGCCGAGGCTCCATGGGAGCAAAGATTGCCTGGGCGCTGAGAATGGCTCTGTGGCCTCTGCCTCAGGTGCTAGAATGGCTCTGGATGCAACAGAGTGACACCCCAGAGGGGCAGAGCATCGGCCCCTGGTGGACATGCCAGGTGGATCCCGGTCAGGTACATGTGGGAGTCTGTCTGGCTGCCTCCACATTTCCAGCTTCAGAAAAAATGAAAAGAAAAAAAAAAAAAAAGAAAGAAAGAAAAAAAGAAGTAAATAAAAGGAGAGAAGTTTACTTCCTGACCTCACAATGACCTGTGTACATTACGCATTATCCAATAAAAATTTGGTGTTATCCCGGAGGACAGCTGTGATTGGCTCCAGCCACCCGCAACCATCAACAAGAGTGGTAGGAAATGAATGGATTGTAATACATGAGAATGTTTTATATTTTTAACGTTATTATTTTTTTATTATTAAAAATTTGTCTGCCAGCTAGATGCAGCCATAAAATAGCCACATATGGCTCATGAGTCAGAGGTTCCTGACCACCGGCCTTAGGCTTAATTTTAAGACTAAGCTATTCCCCACATCCTTGACTGATTGCATGATGTGGGGTGGTGCACTCTCATGAGGAATTCCATTATTCCTCAGATAAGTGACTTTGTATCAGAGACTTCTTTGTTTGTATATTGGATTGAAGGTTTTGATTTCTATACTATAATTTGGGGCAGACCTGTAGCTTGCTCTCTCTTGGTTCCTGCTATCACCATTGCAGGGGCCTCCCTGATACCTTGACCTTCATGGGAAAAGCAGGTTTTCTGCTTTTCCCTTGTCTTCTCTTGTGGCTTGACTGCCTTGATGAGACACCAATAAACAGAATGGCCCACCATCCTCTGACTCCACCATTCCTTTACCGTCTGCCCGAATCCAATGGGAATCTGCATGTGAATGGCCATGATGGCAGCTCCTGGCCTTACACCACACCTAGATCTCTGACAGATTTTCTGGGATTGGTGACTGAGGATTGCAGGGGTCCTGGGCAGCTGGCCCCGGTACTTATCATACACCACGAGCCCAGGGTAGAACTTTGTGTGACAAGTAAGCCTATCTTCTTTCTTGTAGACAACGGGGCTACCTTTTCCACCCTCCCTGAATTTTCCAGCCCTCTCATCACTTCCAACACAACAATCATTGGAGTCTTGGGAATTAAAACTAATCTTTTTAATAACTCAACCCCTCCTATATACTATGGAGGACATACAATTCATTCACCATTTCTTAGTTATCCCACAATGTCCTACCCCACTACTAGGTAGAGATATTCTCTCCCCACTACTAGGTAGAGATATCCTCTCCAAATTCCAAACTACCCAAATTTTAACTACTACATATAACAATTTTTCAGCCAATATTTTCCTTTCGCTGAAGGCAGACACAGACTCGGTCACAAACCCTTTTCCACAACCCCCAGAGAAGGTAAATCCCATAATTTGGGATGCCTCCCAAATCTCAGTTGCCAAACATCACACTCCCATCCTTATTCATCTCTAGAATCCCAACACCCACCCTTTTATTTGGCTACTACCATTTATTGGTCCACTCACTCTCATATTTGTCATTTCAGCTTTTGGGCCCTGTCTCCTATGCCGATTCTTTAGCTCCTCAAAGAACCACATGCAGGCCTTTACCAACCAAAAAATTAGAAAAATCTACCTAGTTTTAAACATCAACCCTGAAACCTACACTCACCAGGCAAAAAAATCCAAGCCCCTATGACTACAGAAAAAAAACACACCACCTCTACAACCCTACCCTTCCTTCTGCCTTATCAATTTTTTTATATATTATACAAAAGTAAAAAATAATTGCTTTCAGTTCTTCAGGCTATAAACATAAGTTTTGTTTCTTTAAGTTTCAATTTATCTTTCCCTGCCATTTGGTATATTCCAACTGTTTGTTCTACTCAATCACCTTTTGACGTCTACTTCTATATAAGATAATAACCCATACTAAACTAAAACTTTTGCATAACTGCCTAACTACTCCTACCAATGATGGGCTGCCCTGTATCCACCTTCCTCCCCTAAATGCCTTAAAAATTACTGTACCAACCATAAACCCGGCTGCTCTCCCTTACAAGACAGCCTGGCAGGTTTTCTCTCAATAAAGCCTGCTACACTGGTCTTTTGGACTCCAATTAATTCTTTTTTTTAAATAAATTTTTATTAATGTTAATGGGATGACATTAATAAATCAGGGTACATATATTAAAAAAAACATGTCTAGGTTATCTTGTCATTAAATTATGTTGCATACCCCTCGCCCAGAGCCAGAATGTCCGCCATCACTCTCTATCTAGTTTTCTTTGTGCCCCTCCTCCTCCCCCTAACCATCTCCCTCCTTCCCTCCCACGTCCTCCCTCCCCCCACCCCTGGTAACCACAACACTCTTGTCCAGGTTTCTTAGTCTCGTTTTTATGTTCACCAATGTATGGAATCATGTAGTTCTTGTTTTCTTCTGATTTACTTATTTCACTCAGTATAATGTTATCAAGATCCAACCATTTTGCTGTAAATGATCTGATGTCATCATTTCTTATGGCTGAGTAGTATTCCATAGTGTACATGTTCCACATCTTCTTTATCCAATCTTCTATTGAAGGGCTTTTTGGTTGTTTCCATGTCTTGGCCACTGTGAACAGTGCTGCAATGAACATGGGGCTACATGTGTCTTTACGTATCAATGTTTCTGAGGTTTTGGGGTATATACCCAGTACAGGGATTGCCGGGTCATAAGGTAGTTCTATTTAAAGTTTTTTGAGGAACCATCATACTTTCCTCCGTAATGGTTGTACTACTTTACAGTCCCACCAACAGTGGATGAGAGTTCCCTTTTCTCCGCAGCCTCTCCAACATTTGCTATTACCCGTCTTGTTGATAATAGCTAATCTAACAGGGGTGAGGTGGTATCTCATTGTAGTTTTGATTTGCATTTCTCTAATAACTAATGAAGCTGAACATATTTCATATATCTGTTGGCCATTTGTACTTCTTCCTGGGAGAAGTGTCTGTTCATGTCCTCTTCCCATTTTTTTATTGGATTGTTTGTTTGTTTGTTGAGTTTTATGAGTTCTTTGTAAATTTTGGATATTAGGCCCTTATCTGAGCTGTTTTTTGAAAATAACATTTCACATTTAGTTGGTTGTTTCTTTATTTTGTTATCAGTTTCTCTTGCTGAGCAAAAGCATTTTATTCTGATGTAGTCCCATTCATTTATCTTTGCCTTCACTTCTCTTGCCATTGGAGTCAAGTTCATAAAATGTTCTTTAAAACCCAGGTCCATGAATTTAGTACCTATGTCTTCTTCTATGTACTTTATTGGTTCAGGTCTTATATTTAGGTCTGTGATCCATTTTGAATTAATTTTAGTACACGGGGACAAGCTGTAGTCGAGTTTCATTCTTTTGCATGTGACTTTCCAGTTTTCCCAACACCATTTGTTGAAGAGGCTTTCTTTTCTCCATTGTGTGTTGTTGGCCCCTTTATCAAAGATTATTTGACCATATATATGTGGTTTTATTTCTGGGCTTTCTATTCTGTTCCATTGGTCAGAACGTCTATTTTTCTGCCAATACCATGCTGTTTTGATTATCGTGGCCCTATAATATAGTTTAAAGTCAGGTATTGTAATGCCCCCAGCTTCATTCTTTTTCGTTAGGATTGCTTTGGCTATTTGGGTTTTTTTATAGTTCCATATAGATCTGATGATTTTCTGTTCCATTTCTTTAAAAAATGTCATAGGAATTTTGATGGAAATTGCATTAAATTTATATATTGCTTTGGGTAATATGGCCATTTTAATTATATTTATTCTTCCTATCCAAGAACAGGGAATATTTTTCCATCTCATTGTGTCTTTTTCTATTTCTCTTAACAATGCTTTGTAGTTTTCATTATATAGGTCCTTTACATTCTGTGTTATGTTTATTCCTAGGTATTTTGTTGTTGTTGTTGCAATCGTGAAGGGAATTATTTTTTTGAGTTTGTTTTCTAATATTTCATTGTTGGCATATAGAAAAGCTATGGACTTTTGTATGTTAATTTTGTATCCTGCGACCTTACTGTATTGGTTTATTGTTACTAGTAATCCTTTGTGGATTCTTTGGGGTTTTCGATGTATAGGATCATATCATCAGCAAAAAGTGATATCTTTACTTCTTCTTTTCCGATATGGATGCCTTTTATTTCTTTGTCTTGTCTGATTGCTCTGGCCAGAACTTCTAGGATCATGTTAAATAAGAGTGGAGAGAGTGGACAACCCTGTCTTGTTCCTGATTTAAGGTGGAAAGTCCTCAGTTTTATTCCATTTAATATGATGTTGGCTGATGGTTTATCATATATGGCCTTTATCATGTTGAGATATTTTCCTTCTATACCCATTTTGTTGAGAGTCTTAAACATAAAATTGTGTTGTATTTTATCAAAAGCCTTTTCTGCATCTATTGATAAGATCATGTGGTTTTTGTTCTTTGTTTTGTTGATATGGTGTATTATGTTAACCGTTTTACGTATGTTGAACCATCCTTGAGATTCTGGGATGAATCCCATTTGATCATGATATATTATCTTTTTAATATGTTTTTGTATTCGATTTACCAGTATTTTGTTTAGTATTTTAGCATCTGTATTCATTAGAGATATTGGTCTGTAGTTTTCTTTCTTTGTGCCATCCTTGACAGGTTTTGGTATGAGGGTTATGTTGGCCTCATAAAATGTGTTTGGAAGTATTGCTTCTTCTTCAATTTTTTGGAAGACTTTGAGTAGAATAGGAACCAAGTCTTCTTTGAATGTTTGATAGAATTCACTAGTATAACCGTCTGGGCCTAGACTTTTATTTTTGGGGAGGTTTTTAATAGTTTTTTCTATTTCCTCCCTGCTGATTGGTCTGTTTAGGCTTTCTGTTTCTTCATGACCCAGTCTAGGAAGGTTGTATTGTTCTAGGAATTTATCCATTTCTTCTAGATTGTTGTATTTGGTGACATACTTTTTCATAGTATTCTACAATAATTCTTTGTATATCTATGATGTCTGTGGTGATTTCTCATCTTTCATTTTGGATTTTATTTATTTTAGTCCTGTGCCTTTTTTCCTTGGTGAGTCTTGCCAAGGGTTTGTCCATTTTGTTGATCTTTTCAAAGAAATAGCTCCTTGTTTTATTGATTTTTTTCTGTTCTCTATTTCATTTATTTCTGCTCTGATTTTTATTATCTCCTTTCTTCGGCTGGTATTGGGTTGTCTTTGTTCTTCTTTTTCTAGTTCCTTAAGATGTGAAGTGGTATACTTGGGCTCTCTCTTGTTTGTTCATATAGGCCTGAAGTGATATGAACTTTCCTCTTATTACTGCTTTTGCTGCATCCCAGAGATTCTGATATGTCCTATTGTCATTTTCATTTGTCTGTATATATTTTTGATCTCTGTGCTTATTTCTTCTTTGACCCATTCATTTTTTAGAAGTATGTTGTTTAGTTTCCACATTTTTGTGAGTTTTTCCCCCTCTTTTTTGCAGTTGAATTCTAGTTTCAAGGCTTTATGATCAGAGAATATGCTTGGTACAATTTCAATTTTTCTAAATTTGCTGATATTGTCCTTGTGGCCCAACATATGGTCAATTCTTGAGAATGTTCCATGTACACTAGAGAAAAATGTATACTCTGTCGCTTTGGGATGAAGTGTCCTGTAGATGTCTATCATATCCAAGTGTTCTAGTATTTCGTTTAAGGCCAAAATATCTTTATTGATTCTCTGTTTGGATGGCCGATCTACAGCCGTCAGTGGTATATTGAGGTCTCTAAGTATGATTGTATTTTTGTTCATTTTTGTTTTTAGGTAAATAAGTAGCTGCCTTATATATTTTGGTGCTCCTTGGTTTGGTGCATATATATTAAGGATTGTTATGTCTTCTTGATTCAGTGTCCCCTTAATCATTATGAAATGACCATTTTTGTCTCTGAGTACTTTTTCTGTCTTGTAGTCAGCATTATTAGATATGAGTATTGCTACACCTGCTTTTTTTTGGGTGTTGTTTGCTTGGACTATTGTTTTCCAACCTTTCACTTTGAATTTGTTTTTATCCTTGTTGTGTAGATGAGTTTCTTGTAGGCAGCATACAGTTGGATTTTCTTTTTTAATCCATTCTGCTACTCTGTGTCTTTTTATTGATAAGTTTAATCCATTTACATTTAGTGTAATTATTGACACTTGTGGGTTTCCTATTGCCATTTTATAAATTGCTTTCTGTTAGTTTTGTATCTTGTTTGATTCTTCTCTTTTGTTTTTCTATTATTTTTTTTCTTTGTTTGAGTTCCATACTTTTTTCTGTTGCTACCTTTTTAAGTCAAGTGTTTTTGTGGTGGTTTTTTCAAGGGTGGTTACCATTAAGTAATGAAAAGGGTACCTACCATATTCATTGTAGTACCCTATCTTATGAGTATTTCTGCGCTTCATCGTCCTTTGCTACTGTTAATCTCCATCTTCTCCCCCCTTTTTTTTCTTTTGTTGTCACAGTTTAAATTTGGTTTTATTGTGTTCTTGGTGGAGCTGTTACTTGTGGTTTTGTTTTGTTTTTTTCTTTGAATCTGGTTGGAAAACCCCCTTTAGTATTTCATGGAGTGGGGGCTTTCTGATGATAAATTCCCTCATCTTTTCTGTATCTGTGAATGTTTTTATATCTCCTTCATACTTAAAGGATAGCTTTGATGGGTACGGTATTCTTGGCTGAAAGTTCCTCTCTTTTAGGACTTTAAATATTGGGGTCCACTCTCTTCTAGCTTGTAGAGTTTCTGCTGAGAAATCTGATGATAATCTAATAGGCCTTCCTTTATATGTTGTACTCTTTTCTCTGGCTGCCTTGAGAATTTTTTCTTTGTCATTGGTTTCTGCCATCTTCATTATGATGTGCCTTGGAGTGGGTTTGTTGGGGTTAAGAAAACTCGGTGTTCTGTTTGCTTCTTGAATTTGAGGCTTTAGTTCTTTCCACAGGCTTGGGAAGTTCTCATCTATTATTTGTTTGAGTATATTCTCCATTCCATTTTCTTTCTCTTCTCCCTCTGATATACCTATTATTCTTATGTTGTTCTTTCTGATGGAGTCAGACAATTCCTGTAGGGCTTTCTCGTTTTTTATTATTTTTGAGTCTCTTTCTTCTCTCTGTTGTGCCTCAAGTTGTTTGTCTTCTATTTCACTAATCCTACCTTCTATCTGGGCTGTTCTATTAGCTAAGCTTGTTACCTCGTTTTTCAGCTCGTGAATTGAGTTTTTCATTTCTGTTTGATTTGTTTTTATTGTTTCATTTTTCTTGGTAATATATTCTTTGTGATCTTTGAGTTGTTTTCTGAGCTCCCTAAATTGCCTTTCTGTGTTTTCTTGTATATCTCTGAGTATTTTTAGGATTTCTATTTTAAATTGTCTGTCATTTAGCTCCAAGGTTTCCAATATGTTAAATTTTTTCTCCATAGATTTTTTTTACATCTATTTGTGTTACCTCTCTATCTTTTGTATCCATAATATTCGATTTCCTTTTTCTTATTGGCATCTGAGGGTGGTCTTGTTGATAGCACTAATTAGAGTTAATAAAGAATAAAAAGTAAAAAAAAAATTTTTGGGGGGGGAAAGAAAAAAAAAGAAAAGAAAAGGAAAAAAGAAAAACACCCCACAAAAAGAAAAAACAGTAATAATTTATTATTTCCCCCCCTTTTTTTTTATTCTCTTCCCCTCCTCTTCCCTCCTTAGGGAAATATCATGATGACCTGTGAATTATATTATGCTAAATGGAACAAAAACTGCCTATAATGGAGGGCCTGATTTGGGGTGAAGAGTTCAAGGGGCAAAAAAGGGAGTAGTGACCTACTAAATGCAAAAAAAGAAGAAAACCTTAGACAAGTATAAAATAATTTGCTTGTAAGTGATGGTCAACTAAGAGATATAATGAGAGGGATAAGAGGGAAACAGAAAAAAGGAGAAAAAAATAATTAAAGAAGAAAAAAAAATAAAAAAAAAGTAAAAATCTGTTGTATTAAGTGGAGCAAAGACTAAATACAATGGAGATATTGGGTTGGGAAGAATGTTAATGAGTTAAAAAACAAAGTAAAAAGTACCGAAAATGCCACAAAAACCAACAAACAAAAAAAACCCCAAAACAAAAACAAAACAAAACTTGAGTCCCAAATTAAATAATTTGTTTGTGATTGAGGATTGAATGGGAGGAAAAGTAAAAGGAGAAAAGAAGAAATGAATAGAAAGGGAGAAATAAGAAAAAGAGATAAACGAAGGAAGAAAAAAAGGAAAAGAAAAAAAACAAACGGGGAGAGAGTGAGAGTTAAGGGTTTCGGAGTGTAACCCTAAAGGAGAGTAAGGACGAAGAAAAGAAATAAAATATAACACTCATGGGTAGTGTAGTTCAAGAAAAGGGAAGAATAAGATGGGCAGAGAATAAAAGGACTGAGGTGGAGGAAATAGAAATAATAATAAAAAAGGCAATAAGATTGAAGAAACAAACAACAGCAATGAAAAAATAGTGGAACAAGTTATAAAGTCTGTGGATTTTTCTTGATTTTGAGAGGTTAACTTCTTCCTTTTTCTTTTCTCTCCCTCTTCCTGGTCGGTGACTCTGTACCCCAGGCTCTGCCCCTGTGTCACGCTCAGGTAGGGATTTGCAGTTGATGAGATTCTATGGCAATATCATATAATTGGCTTTAGTCTCATTGGTAGTCAAGGCTTGTTGGCATTTGCAGGATCCAAAAATGAGACAGTTTGCTTTCCCAGAGGCTCTCTCCTAGTCTCCCCTTCCTGAATTAGCAGCCTGGTGATCCAGCTATGAGGCTGCCACTGCTTCTGCCTGGGGAGTAAGAGGCTCAAAGAGCTGGGAAATCCCCACTCTATCCCCACTCAGCACAAGGCTCTGGGTAAGGCTCTGGAAGTCAGAGCCTCCAGCATAATCAGGCGGGGCTGGGATCCAATTGTTGTCAAGGTGACTTTCAATAAGCCTCTAGGCCTGTTCAGCACCTAGCATTCAGTTGGACCACTCAACCCAAGCTTTCCACACTTTGTAGCCTGTTTTGGCTGGGAAGAAGATGCACTAGTCACTGCTTGCTGTTTAGATCTTAATATCTGCCAAGTCCCTCTTGTTAGCGTATATCCCTGAATATAAAGGCTCTGTCAATCAGAAGTTGCCCCCGCCTCTTTAGTGAGAGGTACTAAAAAATATCAGACCTCTTGTCTTGGATCATTGAACTGAGAGAGATCTTATCAATTAGAGCCCTGTGGGTGCACAGATTTCCTGTGTTAAGCTTATTTCAGTGATTGGGTCCGCAGCTGTGCTCCAGAAAGTATTTCAAGCTGCCTGCACGCCCCTCCCCCAACACTTGATTGTTAGCTTGAATGGCTGGGTGAGGTGCCGCGCCCACGGAGAGAAGCTCTGGAGTAGGAAAGATATCTTTGGCACCCTTCCCACTTGCCTTGCCGCTGGCGGCTGGGGTGCACTGGGCGCGCGTGAGAATGGGGCACTCTGGGTGTGTGGGCGAGTGGGGTGCTCTGGGCATGTGGGCGAGTGGGACATTCAGGGCACGCAAGCAAATGGGGTGCTCTGGGCATGCCGGTGGCTGGGGACGTTCGCTTGCAGTGAGCGGGCCGCTGGGGATGCTCGGGGCGCAAGGGAGCTCGCTCTGCGACCGGACCACAGCATGGGGCGTGCACGCGGTTTCTCACGGCACACAGGCGGCAGCTCACAGTGCTCAGGCCATTCCTCCCCAAGTGTGGGTGGGCATTTGCATGCGTGGGTTGACTCACCATAGGCGCACTCCCTCCTTGGCTTGAATGAACGTCCGTGCAGTAGTTAGCTTCCTCCACACCCTCAGCTCCGTCTCGTCTCTCAGATTCAAGTGATAACAGCCCTTTTGCCTTCAGTGTGTGTGGAACTCCAGAATGCTCCGAGGATAAATTTTTCTGTTTCTAGTTGATAAATTTTTTGAGATTTTGGGGAGATCTGTCGTACGCGCTGCTCACGGCGCCATTTCCGTGATGTCACTTCCAAATTAATTCTATCAATGACTTTGTATGCTAGTTTTTCTTTCTTTTCATGGTGTTTATTGGAGTGACACTGGTTATCAAAATTATACAGGTTTCAGATGCACAATTCTACAATATCATCTACACATGGTATTGTGTGTTCACCACCCCAAGTTAATTCTCCATCCATCACCGTTTATCCTGCCTATCCCTTCCTCCACCTTCCTCTACACCAGTGTTTCCCAATGTTGGGCCCACGCCCCACAGGGGAACAATTCGATAGATAAGGGGGGCAATTTGAAAATGGACTTGACACGACTTTAACTCTTTCGCCCCGGGCCATTTAAATGCAATGCTAGATATCGATGTCAAATTTAACAAAAAATGCAATTCTTAAATAATTGCGGTAAATAATTATTAAGTATAATTTCGTTTGACGAGACCAAAATATCAACTGGGTGATTGGCGTCGTCAAGTAAACTTTGTCCTGGGTTCACCGCGGAGCATGCCGTCTGCCGCGGGGAACCCTGGACATTTTAAAAACTCGCTAAACAACGCACTTATTCTCACCTAATTGGCCCATCGCAACTTCTGTAGTGTTTCACATCATTCAGTTGGTGTTAATTTGAAATAAGTGTCAGTCAAAACTGTTGTAAAAGCTCGTTGATTTAATAAATATACATATATATATTGTATAGATATAATTGGTAAGTATTTGATTTTATTTTTATCAATATTAAACTCTTTATTAAGTACTTCTTGCATCGGGGCTAGAAAGCACTAATATTTTATAAATATTATTGGGGCTATAATAGTGCATGCATGACAATTTTAATTTTAGAAGCATAATTTTCCAGAAAATTTTGTCAAGTGGAAAAAATATAGATACCTTTTGATTTGCAGTGGTAGTGTAGTAAATGTGTTATATACATTTAAATAAATATGAATTTTTAATATACATTTACTCTATGTCACATTGAATATATTTTAACACATATTTTAATATTAGTTTTTAATTGATCTTATTTTTATTTCTTATAGCCCATAGTAAAATGAGTGGTGCAAGCAAGAAAAATCTCATCAATATTCAGAGGAATATTTAAAATTTGGGTTCATACCCACTGTTCACAATGAGCGCATTCCTTTTTGTCTTTTATGCCAGTAATGCTTGACCAATGAATCAATGAAACGAGGTCGTCTTGAGGCGCATTTGAAAGCAAAACATAGTGCTCATATTAATTCAGATTTGAGTTACTTTAAAACTTTAAAGAAAAATTTTGAAAAAAGAACATTAAAGTCTCTATTTATTGCTCATACTTCAACTAATAATCGTGTTTTGAGGCTAGTTATCAAATTTCTTTATTCATCACTAAAACTGGAGAAAATCACACTATAGGAGAGAATTTAATAAAACCATCAATATCAGCATTTCTTAAAACGGTTCTTGAAAAAGATGACAAAGATGTAAAAGCTATGCCACTCAGTGACAATACTGTTAGCAGAAGAATAGACAAAATGAGTGAGAATATTGAAAAACAACTTATTGAAAAGCTGAAAACAAGAAAATTCTCCTTGAAAATGGATGAATCAACTTTGAAAGACAATGAGGCAGTATTGATAACTTATGTAAGATATATTGATAAAGGACATTTTGCTGAAGAAATGTTGTTCTGTAAAAGATTAGAAAGCACCACTACCTCCAAAGATATATATAATAAGCTAAAAAACCTACTTAGTTTGCTGAAGATATGTTCTGTAAAAGATTTGAAAGCACCACTACCTCCAAAGATATATATAATAAGCTAAAAAACTACTTAGATGTCAATGATATACCAATGAAAAATATAACATCTTGTGCTGCAGATGGTGCTCCCAATATGATGGGCAAGAAAAATGGCTGCTTAAAATTGATGAAAGATGCCAATCCAGAAATGATTCTTGTGCATTGTGTTATTCATAGGGAAAACTTGGTAGCTAAAAACATCTCGCCTGTTCTGAATGAAGTATTACATACAGTAATAAAGTGTGTTAATGCTATTAAAGCTAGTGCCAAATGTGAGCGTCTTTTCAATCTATTTTGTGAAGAACAAAATGAAGACCATGTGAGACTTTTACTTCATACTAAAGTAAGATGGCTATCTAAAGGAAACTGTTTGAAAAGATTTATGGAACTGTTTGATACTCTTAGTGATTTTTTAAGGGACAAACTTGAAATGAAGTATCTGTTAACAATAGATGGCAAAGCATTTGTGAGTTATTTAGCCGATATCTTTGAAAAACTAAATATATTAAATAAGCAACTTCAAGGAACAAATAAAACTCTTGTTGATGCAAAAGCAAAGATATTTGGTTTCATTACCAATATTGAGTTATGTCAGAAACATATTAACAACAAAAACTTTAAACAGTTTCATTGGCTCCAAAAATGTGAAGTAACTGATACCGCTTTACTTGTTATTGTCAATCATTTGAATATTCTATTGGCTGATTTAAAAGAAAGATTTTCTGATTTAAAACAAATTGATTTCCCAACATGGATGATGCAGCCAATGTTAGTGGCTTTGTCTGATATATCAAATATGCAGTATCAAGAAGAACTCGCAGAATTGCAAAATGATGAGTCAGTTAAAGCTTTATTTAATATCAAAGGAGCGATGGCATGGCTTTGTGAGGAAACAGAAATCAAATACCCAAATTCAACCAAATGTGCAAGAAAACTATTGCTACCATTTCCATCTTCATTTTTAGCTGAATGTGGATTTAGTGCTGTAAATGATTTACTGGTAAAAAAAAGAAATCAGCTGGATATAACACAACATGGAGACTTGAGACTAAAGCTAAACAAATTGGAACCTAATATAAAATCTCTGTGCAGCAAGCTTCAAGCGCGAGGATCACACTAAATTAAAATAATAAATTAATATAGAAAAATCTGTATTAAAATTATTTGAAATTTAAATTTCTGTTTTTCATTATATGTTTTGAAATTTTACTTACTATGTTTTGTTAACAATTTCATAGTGATTTCTTCCTAGAACTTATCATTTATGTTTATTAAGTGAACAAATCAATTTTTTAATGTTAAAAATTATGTATGTTACATAAGGGGGGACATAAAAATTTTAGAAAGGTTAAGGTGGGGCATGGCACAAAAAAGGTTGGGAAACACTGCTCTACACCCATCTCCCTGGTAATCACTACATTGGTTTTGAAAATAAAGAAAATAATTTTAAATTATTAGAAACCAACAGAGGGAGCTTGTAATTCAATTAATAGGAGGAAACCAAAAAATTTAATGAAAAATTTACTATATAAATAAATATTCTTCAAGATACTGCATTCATAATTAGACTCAATTACTTAAAGTCTAAATAAACATATGTTAAGAAATAATTTTTCTAATATAAATCAAATAACTTAAAAAAGAAGTGCTTGAGATGTATAAGTAAATTGCTTATGAAATATGATCAAATCTACAATTCATTTCCTAAACCAAGAGGCCAGATATATCATAGATGGAATTTTGCTTGAATTTTTAAAAAATAACATTTTATACATAGGATTGTACCTCTCAATTCAATGTGTCAATACTTCAAAAATATATAAATGTTGTATTTTATTTAAATAAGAAAAAATCAATAATCATACATCAGGATAGACCTAGTTGTGTCATCATAGAAAAACATTTTGGATATCAGAGGTCTTTTAGTACTATAATTGAAGATGAGGGGTTTTAAAAATGTATTACAACACATCCTATTTTTTCTATACATGGGTTTGCTCTGCATTGGTGCTCTGAACTGGTCCTGGGTCCCAACCATTTGACTATAGCCATGAACACTTAACAATGTATATATAATCAACATGCTGTTTGGACTATTTCAAACACCTAACCAATACTAAATATCAGAAACATCTCTAAGTAGTTCTGAAAACATGAAAAATATTATGAGGTGACAGAAAATATTCTTTATTAAAAAAATGAACACCCAAACCCAGGAAGAACTTGATCAGATGCATTTACATTTGTTTGTATTTCTATCTTCTCATAATCATTAAATTTCTTACCTGGAGTTTTTTTCCTATATTTTTAATTATTGCATTGAAGTTGTTGGCATTATCTCTCATATCTTTATCATTACATGTTTTTGTAACCATATCTATCTAGGCTGCTCCATGTGTTTCTCAGTTTGTAGATTGAATAAAATAAAAATGATTTCTGTCCTCCCCCATCATATTGACAGTCTTTTATCATTCCAGATATGAGCAGGACTGGTTAGAAAATTTTTTTTTTCCTGGTTGGATTTTTTTTCTGTTTCACTCCCAGAGTGAAACATCCAAAGAATTCTGAGTTGGGAGAATAAAATACAATAGAGAAAAAAGAAGTGTCTTAAAGTTTAATCTCAGTCATCTCAACTTTGGGTAGAAAAGGACAAGGCGAAATAATACATAATAGTCAATGACCCCAGGATACAATAAAACTGAAGCAATATATTTTGATTATGAAATTCAAGAGGAGTAAAAGGGTAAGAGGAGTTACCAAAGCAGTACACTTATATCCAGTGAGCCTGAGAGAGTGACAAGGACATTTCTAAGAAGAGGTTATAGAACTACAGAAGATTGAGGTCTCAGCCAAGTTCTTGGAATGATTTTGGGCCTCAGAAGTTTCAGCCCTTTTTCTCCTTAGCTGGATCAGAGAGCTCTGGGATCTCCCAACCTAGAAAGTTACCCTTGCATTTGCATTCAGATTGAAGTGTCTTCCAAGCATGTTTGATCAAACCAGCATCTTTCTGAATATCCTTGGATCCTGAATGCACCTGGATGGTCATCTTTTGGAGTCAGAGAAAGTTAACCCTGAAGAATATTTCTCCTATATTTGACAACTTTCTGAAGCAGTGATGATAATAACTTTCACTCCTTTTCTCTAAGGCTTGCTATAACCTGTGAGTATTCACATTATAGATGAGAAAATATAACCCTAGAGAGGTTAAGTAACTTACCCTAGATCACACAAACTTGAAAATGGTGGAGTTCAGAGATGTCAAACATTTAGTGTCCTCTCTTTCCATAATTCCATGAATATTTCTTTCTTTCTTTTTAAAATTTTTTTAAGTGAGAGTAGGGGAGATACAAAGACAGACTCTTGTATGTACCTTTACCGGGATCCACCCGGCAACCCCCATCTAGGACCGCTGCTTTGCCCATCGGGGGCCATGCTGTAAATTGAGCTATCTTTAGAGCTTAATGTGGAGGTTCCATGGAGCTGTACTTAGCGCCTGGGGCCTATTTGCTCAAATCAATTGAGTCATGGCTGCAGGGGTAGAAGAGAGAGAGAGAGAAAAGGGGAAGAGAGAGGGAGGAGAAGCAGATGGTTGCCTCTCCTTTGTGCCCTGACTGGGAACTGAACCTGGGACTTCCATGTGCAAGGTAGATGTTCTTCCACTGAGCCAACCAACCAGGGCCTCCATGAATATTTCAAAAAGTACATTTTGCTTAGTAAGACTTTTTATTACCTAAATATTAATTTTCTTTCTATGACTGGAATTTTATTTGCTCAAATCATTTAAATGTTTTACACATTATTTTGTTTCACCCCTGCTGTATCATTAGTCAATAAATCAATTAAACAATAATCAAGAAAATAAAATGCAATTATGGACTTAAACCAAAATGACTGAGAAAGAATTTCTGTGCCAGTTCCAAGAACTTTATTGGAAGCTGCACTGAATCACACTCACATGTATTCAAAAACTGTTCCTAAAGCTTGGCCTTAAAGAAATGCCTTTCAACGTGTTCAATTTTAGACTTTTGTTACTAACTGCTATAAAGTGAATGGACTGTCAGACTTGAGATCTCAATTTTACTTAGAAAAGATGAACTCACTCTGTACAGCAAAAAAGAGAGAAAGCTAATAAGGAGTTGTAATTTAATCCTGCCAATAAGGAGAAAAGAAGTTGTATGAACAAAAGAACAGAAAAAGATATTTATGTCAATAAAAAAGGGGCCATATACTTAACCTCACAAGCTCAGAAGAGGCCTACAAGGCAGACTTACAAACTCAGACCTAAAATAACCACACAGAGTGGTGTGAAATAGAAACTTTCTATCTAAAAGATAGTCCCGGTGGGCAATCATGTCCTAGAGCAGTATATTTTGCTAATAAAGGTCAATGTTTACCTTCACTAGGCCTGTTTGTTGTCTTTTTGCATCTGCAATAACATACCTGATGACATGTCTTTGAAATGTAAGAGTAATCCTTTTTTTCCAGATCCCTCAAGGCATAACCACTAGAGCAGACCAGGAACCCCTCATTGTTATTGTCATGTAAATTGATAATTGTTAACTATTCTATAACTGCCTCTGTAAAAGTTTAAGCCCATACATTTTTACTTTTTATTCAATCGCAGAGATTTCTCCCATTTGCTTCTCCCACATCCCTAATCTATCACCAAAGGACTTCACATAACCTCTTATTTCTTCCCCTTTGATTCTGGCACATAAAATATGGGGTGAAACTGCCACTTTTCAGAGCACTTTTTCAATCCCTTGAGATTTTGCTTCCCAGCATTTGTCATCAGTTTGGCTCAAATAAACTCATTCCAATTATTACAGGGTTGGATGTTACATTGACATTTGAAAATTGCTTGAATAACTTAAAATTTTTATTGTTATCAACTGTTTAGATAAATAGTAGGTACAACTGAATCACTTTTAAGTGTCTCTCAATGATTGCTCTTTGAAGTGAGGCATTGAAATAATTTTATTATAACTTTATAAAATTTTATTTTAGTTTTGTCTACATGTCAAACTTGAGATGACTGATTGTAAAGCCAGTAGCCAGGGCCACCATCACAGTCACCTGGCCCATGCAGGTTCACATTGGATTCGGACAGTCGGTAAAGAAACAAAGGAGCCAAAAACTGGTGGGCCATCTTCTTTAATCCTAGCTTGCACCCAGTGGGCAAGAAATACACACAGTGGGAAAACACTTCCTTTTCCATTCAGGGCTCCCAAAGCCACTGACTTATCCGAGTTTCCTAGAATCAAAGGTTTCTAGCTCACCAGCCTTATTCACCTCTGTTCTCTATCTCCTTCTCTCTGCTCAAACTGGCTTCTCCTTTAGCACTCCACTGTCTTGGCTGCCTCTCCTTGCCTCCACGTGTCCTTTCTCTGCTCTCCTCTCTAATGATAATCTCAGGAACTAAGAGAGCAAGCTCCCAGTCTGCCCCCATTTTATAGTATAAATTCAAAACTTTAATCCAATATACAAACAAGGAAGTCTCTGATACAAAGTCACTTATGAGGCATGATGGGATTGCACCACTGCACATCAATAAGGGTGGGAAAGAGTCCTAAAACCAAGCCCCAGGCTACAAGGATCCTGCCTGCCCACAGCCCAACCCCAACATACATTAATACAATCACACCCATTCCAAGCAATCACCTGGGCGATGGGCTTCCAGGTGGGCAGCGCCATCTTTAATGAAGTGAGCATAATATATTTTATCTGCCCAACACTGATAAAAAAGAATGTGTGAAGGCTCCCATCAGGCAGCTAAGGGCCTAAAATGACATCCCATGTGCCAGAGGTTGTGGATTTAACTCCTGGTCAGGGCACATAGAAAAAGCAATCAATGAGTGCACAACTAAATGAAACAACAAAATGGAACAACAAGCTTATGCGTCTCTCTTTTTCTCTTTCTCCCTTTGTTTTTTATCTCAAATCAATGGAAAGATTTTTTAAAACTACTGTGTAAAATAAAATATTTTTTGCTATTGAAATTTAGAGACTTAGAAATTTGGCTTATGTATATAGATAGAACTTTGATCTTTCTTTTTAAAATTTAACTTTTTTTCTTAAAATAAGAAGACTTAAAGTCCAATTATACTACTATTAAACAAGTCAGTGAATTTATCAGTAGGTCAGAATTTTTAAACATAATAGGAAATGTTCTGGGAAAACATTATGAGAATAGATTTCCTATATTATATTAAATCTCATAATAAATTAAATATTTGAAATAGAAAATATTAAAAAAAATAATTCTTGTTTTAAAATGTAAAAATATGTTCATAATGTTGAGAAATATTAAATAAACTGGGCATTTATTTGTAATTATTGTTTCATTTATATTCACAGCTGTATGTCAATTTTCCTGATTTTGTTCAGAAAATTCTCAGAATCCCTTTCCTTTAAAATGCAATTGCCTTAAAGGCAAAAAAGCTTAAATCATCTAAAATCTACTAAATTTTATGCTTGATATGGAATCTACTCCTTCCTAAGTCACATTTGGTGAAATTCCTACTATTTCAAGAAACAATATACACCAAGCGAAGTACCCTGTAAACCAATAGCCACAGCCACCATCACAGCCACCTGGACCATGCAGGTTCACATTAAATTTGGACAGTCAGTAAAGAAACAATGGAGCCAAAATCTGGTGGGCCATCATCTTTAATTCTAGCTTGCACCTGGTGGGCAAGTAAAACACACACTGGGCTCCAAAACTCAATCATTCAGTGCTCACAAAGCTACTGACTTATCCAAGTTTCCTAGAATCAAAGGTTTCTAGCTCACCAGACTTATTCACCTCTGTTCCCCATCTCCTTCCTTCTCTCTGCACAAACTCTGCACAAACTGGCTTCTCACTCAGCACTCCACCATCTTGGCTGCTTCTCCTGGCCTCCTCCACATGGCCTTTCTTTGCTCTCCTCTCTAATGCTAATCCCAGGAACTGAGAGAGAGCAAGCTCCCTGTCTGCCCCACTTTATAGTATAGAAATCAAAACCTTTAATCCAATACACAAACAAGGAAGTCTCTGATACAAAGTCACTTATCTGAGGCATAATGGGATTCCTCATAAGAGTGCTCCACTCTACAGCAAAAAAGGTGGGAAAGGCTTAGTCCCAAAACCAAGCCTCAGGCTACAAGGATCCTGCCTGCCCACAGCCCACCCCCAACACACATTAATACAATCACATCCATCCCAAATAATCACCTGGGCAACGGGCTTTCACATGGGCAGCACCATCTTTAACAAAGTGAGCATAATATATTTTATCTGCCCAACATACCCTCTTTCACGTACATTTGAGATCTGCATACTTTCTATTATTTCCATAGTTTTGAGTCTAAGGTCAGAGGTTGGCTTTACTTCCTTTTTATTATGTCTGGCTTCTTTGACTTCATGAATCATCTTTCATTCTCAGCAGCATTCTAGTTTTGGGTCATATCATTCAATATGTGAAACATGACTTGCTTTATGTGATTTATATACCATCATCAAAATGACAAGCTAGCAAACAAAAAATGAAACAGGCTGAATCCTTAGGTTTAGGTTCATACACAGATGTTATAAAATTAGATTATTATCCTGGGCCCCTCGGGCCCTCAGACTAGGGTTTCTGCTTCTTTGAAGTAGGTGTCATTAGCTTTCCAATTCAGTCCTTTGCACCTGCACATAAGGTCTAATTTCCCTGTAATCAGAGCACAATTTTCAGAGCAGTGGACTTCACTGGACCTAAGATGCCATCAATAATATAGGCTCCATTGTAATAGGTACCCTAAAAGAAAGGGGGGAGATCTCTGCCAATTTACTACTGACCCAGATATTTATATTATATAAGGTTTTAATTTTATTCTTACTGAAATACCTCTTTTCTTATATATCACTTTTGTGCAAGCATAAAAAAAATGTAAGTTAAGTTATTAATTAAATGATTCTAAAACTAAAACTTCTTTACATTCAAAGCTCAACAGTTTGATTGGGATCATTGATTTAATTTTGTTTTTTGTTTTTCCCCACACATAATCATCCTCTATGGTGACAGGAGCATTGTTGATTCATTATTTCTTAAAAGAATGCTATACTGTTTTCTTCAGAATTATTTTCTAAGCAGCTGACATCATTCTATAATTGTTAATAAACAAAGGTAAGCAATAACAACTACAGCACACCTGCTCCTGGGGTACACCAATTATCAGTCACTAAAATTCAGATGTGTTAAAATGTGAAAAAGAAATTGTATTCATGAATTAATGTAGTTGCATTTTAGAAATTCCAGAAAATCAGTCATCATAACTAAAGGATGGGCATTTCTGATTCTAAATATCAAGAGCTAATTGCCATAAGCACTCCTGAGTCATCATTAGCACCATTCTAGAGGTCAATGAAAAGATTCCATGAATCACTGAATCCTTAGTAGCTTAGGGGTGCATTTATCTAGAAAACCTTGCTTTCCCATAACAAAAATATGAGCATTTATGATATCCTCCAGTCTTGGGTTCTGCTTCAATAAACACTCATCAGAGCTGGGAAAATTTCCAGAAAAGAGTGGTATAATTCATTGCATCATGGCATGTGTGACATTACAGCCCACCCTAGCCCAATGCATATTGTTTTAACCAGTCAGAGACTTAAACCATAAGCTCTTCTGCTTCACTCTGACACTCTTGCTTCTGTCATCAGTCCTCAATGGTAAACCAGATGCTCATTAAAATTAATTCGTGGGCCAGGTAGCACTAGGGAATATCTCTTTTAGCTCTGATTTCCTAAGTCTTATCTCTGCAGGTTTGTGTTAATAGCTTCTGGGATCGATGCTGTGAATATATAATAATGTTATTCATTTTAAAGTTTCTAGATAACTTAATGATCATCCAGCTTAGTAAATTACTACATTAAAAATTATTTAATTGCATAACCTAACATTTAAAACAGTCATTCTGGGAAAGAAAACATGTTTTTCAGGAAAAAAACAAGTAATAATGCAAGAGTAAAATTCTGAAAGGAAGTGCCAAGGGGAGGCTCACAATGGAGCAGTTGAACATATTGAATTTTGTGTGAAGGTAAAGGGCATTAGCAGGATAGAAGAAAATAAAATTTGAGATGTAAAAATTGTTTCAAAAAAAGGAACTAGGAAAGTAACAAAATAAATTTATCATATTAACTATATTTCTTAGGTACTATGTGGAAAGTATAAATATTGGCATGCATCTGAATATTTGTTGTTTATTATCACAGGCAGAGGTGCAACAAGGTGGGGGGTTAGAGTTTCTCTATTGCCTGTGTTGTGCGTAGCCCATGATTCTTTTAAAGGTTAAAAAGAATCTTCTCTGTTAGAATTAAATCATGCCTGTTTCTGCAAAAGAGTTCTAGCTATCCTTACTTTTCTGTCCTAGGTCTTGTTTGGGAAACTACATCATTTCAGGCTCTTTCCTTTTAAAAAAATGCTTTTGTTTTATTGGTATCTGTAAAGCCAGTAGCCACAGCCACCATCACAATCTATGCAGGTTCACATTGGATTTGGACAGTCGGTAAAGAAACAACGGAGCCAAAAACTGGTGGGCCATTCCTTTAATCCTAGCTTGCACCCAGTGGGTAAGTAAAAACACACACTGGGCTCCAAAACCCACTCATTCAGTGCTCACAAAGCTACTGACTTATCCGAGTTTCCTAGAATCATAAGTGTCTACTTCACCAGCCTCATTCCCCTCTGTTCCCCATCTCCTCTCTGCACAAACTGGCTTCTCTTTCAGCCCTCTGCCATCTTGACTGCTTCTCATGGCTTTCTCCATGTGGCCTTTCTCTGCTTTCCTACAGCATGGGCTTCTCCTAGAAAGTAATTACTCTTCTCTCCGAACAACGTGATCTCTCTTCCTTTTAAAACATTTTGGCCTGAAAGCCCTCCCCAACACACATTAATATAATCATGCCCATCCTAAGCAAGAAGGGCAAATAATATTATCACCTGGGCAATGGGCTTCCATGTGGGCAGAACCATCTTTAACAAAGTGAGCACAATATACTTCATCTGCCTAACAGTATTCAATAGTGCTTGACACATAGTTGGGGTATAATAAATTTCTTTTGAATGTGCAAATTGTTGAATAAATGATTGAATGTAAAGCAAGCTCATCCTGAAGAAGGAAGAAAAAATAGTTTTATTCTCCCATTAAGCTCTCCAGGATTCTTTGAATGGTCAAAAACAGAATTCTTATGTGTACATTTTAACTCATAAATTAGATAAAATTTAAATTTTTCCCATAAGCCTTTTGTACATTTGAGGATCTTTTCATTCTTACAGAACATCAGCAATAATCACAGTTGTGTTCATTATAACAAATAATGGTATATTTTCATATTTCAGAGACTTGTAAGGCCAAAAACCTTCCACTTTCTTTGACCATACAACCTTCCACAGAAATTTTTTTGTAACAGAAGAATGCTTAAAGAAAGTTCTATGCTTTCTTCCACACATTCTTTGTATGGGAACCAGGGCCAACTCTGTTAAACTAGTGTTTCTGCAGGGCGTTGACCTTTTCCAAGGAATTTAAAAGAGGGACTTTCCCCTTAATGGAACTTCTTTATTTGGTTTTTCTTCTTTTTAACCACAACTTGCCTTCATACTCTACTGAAAAGGCAATCTTATCTCTGGAATCTGTCTGGTTTCCAAATAACACCATGCTTGTTTTGCATTTGATTCTTTTAGCTATGATAAATCATTTTCTCCTTGGGTAGGCCAACCACACTATTTTTAGTTATAACAAAAGGAATAATTTCTGAGAATTCTAGAACATAAAATAAATAGACTGTGCTAAGAAAGATTGTGGGTATGTTCATGAATGACATACAGCTCTTAAAAATTCCAGTCTTAGGAGTGGTATATAGTATGCACACAGATAAGAAAAGACAATATTTGACAAACTTAAATGATATTCATAAATCAATCAACACACATGTCTAAAACAAGTTTATAACTTTCTTAAATTTATTTTGATTATTTTTGTTGTCCATATTTCTGATTATACACAAAATAATATCAAGATTTAAATTAGGGCAATGCACCCTCAATTCCAAAATTTTATATGGACCAGAGAAGGGAGTGATTTTACCTTTAATTCATCTTTAGGGAAGAAATTTATGCTAGTTCCCTGGCCCAAATAATATATAACATACAGTTTTAGGACATCATGATTAATCAATGATTTTTTATTTAAAAGGTTGACTCATATGTTCTATCAAGTGATGATTGTTAATGCAGTCATCTTAACTAAGAAAATATCAATTACTCTGAGCAGCTCAGTTACCTGACTGGAGAAAAGCCAGTATTTAATATGTTCCTTAACATTTCCAGTAATTGCCTAGAAGTTTTTACACCTGTTCCTAATTAGGCCTGGTCTGTGATGGTATCAAGACTCACAAACCTCTTTGCATATCACAAAATATTTATTTTCTGTGATCACCCTATAATTGATCTTACCTACCATCTATTTTGGGTTATTTTACAGGTTTTATATTATAAATTGTGCTAAATGACCATTAGACTGAAAACTAGTCATCTAGGATAGAGGTCTTTGGAAAGGTCACTTTACCAATTTATCCCTTCTGGCCCATCAAGTGGCAGAATTTCAGTCATAAATTATTCTTCCTATGTTTCTATTGTAGTGCTAGTGAAATAGAAAAATATTTGGGAAATATTTTATAGAAATTTATGTCTACCTAAAATTCTTTGCGTAGCTTAACATCAATTATGATTAAAAACAGAATGAAGATATTTTCAGACATGTAAAATGTCAAAATATTACCTTCCTTTATCTTTTTTCATAAGTTATTGGATGTACTTCAACCAAAACAAGGGAGTAACCTAGACAGAAAAAAAAATCTATATAAAGTAGGATACCATTTTAGAAGAGAAATAAATCAAGAAATACATGAGCTGCTGATGGAGGGAAATGACTGGTGACAAATGCTTACCAGATTTAGAGGACATGTAGTTGTTCAGTCTAAAGAAAGTCAGAAACCTCTGGGACTTCCTCAATAATTCTCATGTTCTTCAAGAAAATTTAACTGACAAACTTTTTATGAGTATGAATATAGAGAAGAGATTTAGACAATTAGAAGAAAGTTGGGAGGCAAATCAGTGCCCTACTCATAGAAAAATCAGCAATAGTTTAAAAGAGATAATTAATTGCAAGGAGAAATTATATGGGAAAGAAAAGTAAATTAAAACATATTTCCTCAAGACAGATAAGTATGTCCAGAATCAACATCATCTTAACAGATTTGGTAGAACCAAAAGCATGATAAGGCCTTATTGAGAATATATGTGAGGGTAGAGAAGGTTGGAAGTAATTCTGACATTTTCTGTCATATACCTTGTAGAGGTTTTAAGTCCTTAAGTGCTGTTTATGTAAGAAAGGTGCATATTCTTCTTGTTTGCCTAGGGCTATCCCTATTTATATCTGTAGTTTTGGTATAATTATTAATTGTACACCCCTTTTATTCTCAAACAATTTTGTCTGGATAATAAATTATAGTGTCACCATGGTTTAGAGAAAAAGGGTTTACTTTTTTCTCATGTTAAAGGTAGGCATCACTGGTGATCACACTAATGCTCTTCTTTTTCATTATTTTTCCAAGATTTAGGCTGAAGAAACAGCTCCCCATAAGTATGCTTATTATATAACAAAGGTGAGTGCCAGGAAGGCAATGTAAGAACTTTGACAGCTTCTGCTGGAAAAGGGCACACTGTCACTTTTGCTCACATTCATTGGATACATGCCCAAGACTGCTGTGCAGGGTGGGGGTGACAAAGAAGACACTGTTTGACACATGGCAACAAGTGGGGATGTATAATCCTCCTACAAAAAATAAGAGTGCAAATAGTGGGCAACGATAATAAAATAGGTCACAGAATATAACAAAATCTGGAAAAAATACAAAACCAATGGATAATATATGAATAATAGCTAAATTTGCTGTGAGAATTTAGATGTAAAATAATAATAGATAACACCTGTATTTCGAGTTTTACTTTACCTTAAGCCTTATATACATAATAACATTTGATACACCTGTCTTAAGATGTAGACCTTTTAATCTAAATTTTATAGGTAATAAAATTGACATTAAAAAGTTAATAGCTTGATCAAGTTAATAATTTGATACAAATAATAAGGCAGTCTTGTTTACATATTTGGTTGTTTTGATATATGTAGCAATGTAGTTACCTCGTTTTATCATGCTACATGTATTTATGTGAAACGAAGTGTAGAATCATGAACTGCTTTCAGATTAGAAAATCTGAAGTGGTTTGTAATGAGGTTATATTTCTCTTTTACTGGAAGGTTGCACTTTATAAATGCAGTAATAAATCCAGATTTCTTGATTCCTTATTTTGTAAAAAATTAAACCTGGTGCTACTGCTAGGTTGTGTTGGATGGTAAGTGAATGATTAGGAAATGAAAACTATGACTGAACTATGTAATTATAGTTTTATACAGAAACTCAAAACATCAGTTTAAAACTCAACACTCAAGTATTTTACTAAAAGTGTTGACTAAGATCAGTTTTCTATAGGAATAAAATGTGCGATTTACTGACAAGTGGTGGCACACAGAAGGTAATGACTTATAATACCCTTTTCAGAGTTTTATCCTCAAACTGAATTTCTATACTTATTCATTCACTTGAGCATTTATTTAAGACTGTTTTATTAGTGACTTGTAAGAGTGAGAAAAATGTCCTGCACTTTAAGTCATGTGGTGGAGGCAGAAATATACAGAGTAACTGCTAATGAGTGAGCTAAGTGCTAACACAGCATATGCAAAAGGCTAAGCAACACTTAGCATCTGCCTGTGGGTTTGTGACATTTAGCTCAAGCAGAGTTACAGAAGAGTGTGAATGTGCCAGGTTCTTCTAGAGAAAAAGAGGTGGAGATGTAGGTGGAGAGTAGAGGTAGGAGGCGAGAGAATATTCTTCACAGTGAAGGAAGGTATAAAACTTAAACATATGTATTCTCTTTGGAGCTTTATCTGAGTTGAACCTTACCAACTTGAAATTGTTTACTTGTGATTCTTAAATCTTACTATTGATTCTGCTTTAGTTCTCATTTTCAAATGCCACACATTAAAGTCTGCCTTAAGAAATCTCTAACTACAAGTACCAGAGAAAATAGTCGTGATAGCTTCAATTCATAATAAAAAAGCACACTTCAGACTCTCAATGCCTTGAGAAAGAAATTAAAAATTCACATTAAGGTGACGTCAGAGAAATGGCGCTGTAAGGAACGATACCGAAAAATCTCCCCCAAAATTCAACAAGATCTTCAACCAGAGACAGAAAAATCTATCCTTGGAGCCCACAGCAGGTCCACACTAAATGCAAAGGTATGATCGAGCGAAAAATTGACTAAATATATAATCAACCCTGAAGGCAATAAGATGAAGGCAGAAACACTCCGCCTTCCTCACTAACCTAAATAAGGGAGCTTTCACTGGGAACTGAGAGTATAGGAACTGAGGCAGCATAGGGTGTGAATAGTACCAGCCTGTGGCATGGACATCCAAGCTGAGGAAAAACTGTGCCTGTGGCAACCCAGTCAACATAAGTTAACGCTCACACCAAATCCAGACAAAGAAAAACAAGTGGGGCAGCTATCCGCCCTAATCACCTGGTCGGCGCACAGATAATGTGTGAAAGACTCCACCTAGAGTCCCAGGAGTGGGCGCCCGTGTTACTGGACAGAGCGGCAGAGTCAGAGTTCTTTGTGTGGGCCGAATCGAGACTCTCAGGGCTGCCCCTGCACCCTGAAAAAATGGCACGCGGGGTGGGAGCGGGAGCAAAATTCCCTAAGCTCAAACTTTTCCGTGTGGGCAGGGCGCCTCTCCCCAAGTGAGAGGTGGCTGGCCTGATATCCCGGTCGGCCAGCACAGATAGTGGGTAAGAGATTCCCCCAGGAGTGGCCGCCTGTGTTCCAGACAGAGGGGCAGAGTCAGAGGCCTTTGCATGGGCTGTGACCAGAGTCTCAGTGTCACTGACCCTGTGCCCTGAAGAGCAGCACGCGAAAGCAAGATTTCCTATGCTTGAACATCTCCAGGCGGGTAGGGTGCCTCACCCAGACATACAAGCTAACAGACACATGAAGGATTAGCTTAACCCATACTCTGCTTGCCTCCCAACTGACCTATGCGACCCTAACTGACTAGGTCTCTCTCAGGTCAGCGATCTAAGACAAGAGGGGAGATATTTTTTAGTAGCGCTTGTTATGCTATACACATAGGGGTGGGGACAACCTCTGATTGGCAGAGCTTGCATACTTAGGGCTATAGGTTAAAAAAAGTTTTGGCAGCTTGTAAGTCCTCCTGCTTTGCAAACAGTGACTAGGGCATCTTCTACCCAGCCAAAACAGGTTACAAAGTGCCAAAAGCCTGGGGAAAGGGGTCCCACAGAATGCTGAGGCATTCAGAATGTGCCTAGAGGAGAGTAGAAAGGCACTTTGAAAACAATTGGCTCCCAGTCCCACCTGATTATGCTAGCAGCTTTGACTGATTTAGCCTTACCCAGAGCCCTTTGCTGAGTGGGAATACAGTGGGGATTTGCCAGCTCTTTGAGCCTCTTACTCTCCAGGCAGAGGCAGCAGCAACTCCAAAGCTGGATCATCAGGCTGCTAATTCAGGAAGAAAAGACTAGGAGAGAGGCTCTGGGAAAATGGACTCTCTCATTGTTGGAGCCTGCAAATGCTAATGAGCCTCGACAGTCAATGAGACTGAAGCCCAATACATGACATCACCATAGAGACTTATCAACTGCAAACCTCTACCTAAATGTGCCACAGGGGCAGAACCCAGGGTACAGAGTCACCGACCAGGAAGAGGGAGAGAAAGAAAGAGCAAGAAGATAACCTCTCAAAATCAAGAATAATCTACAGACTTTATAACCTATCCCATTTTATTATATTTGTTCATTTGTTTCTCTTATCTTTTTGTCTTGATTATTTTTCTTCCTTTTTCAATTTGATCATTTAATTCTCTGCCAGTCTTACTATCTCCTCTCCTTGAACTACACTACCCATAAGTGTTACATCTCCCATTATCTTTCCTTTCCTCTTCCTTTCTCTCTATGAGGGTTGCACTCCAAAACCCTTAACACACACTCTCTCTCTCTTTTTGTTCCTTTTTCTTCTTTCTTTTTCTGTTTTCCTCTTTCTTTTTTTCTCCCTCTATATCAATTTCTTCGTTTCTCCTTTACTTTTCCTCTCATTCAATCCTCAATCACAAACTAATTATTTTATCTGGGACTCAAATTTTTCTTTGTGGCACTCTGGGGTTTTTTACTTCACTTTTTTAACTCACTAGCAGTGCTCCCAACCCTGGCTCTCCATTTTATCTAGTTTTTACTCCACTAAATACAATAGTAATTTTTTATTTTTTTTTCCATTTTTCCTATTTTGTTTTTATTCCTCTCATTATATATTTAAATTAACCATCACCTAAAAGCAAATCATTTTATTCTTGACCCAATTTTTTTCTTTTTTACATATGTGGGTCAATACACCCCTTATTTTTTTTTTGCCTCTTTATTACTTCTCCCCAACTGAGGCCCTCCATCATAGGTAATTTTTGTTCTATTTAGCAGAATATAATTCACAGCTCACCACAAGATTTTCTCAGGAAGGAGGGGAGAGGAGAGGAGTAAAAGAAAAAAAAAAGGGAAATAAAAATTTTTTTAACTTTTTATTCTTTATTATTCTCATTAATACTATCAACAAAACCACCCTCAGATTCCATTAAGGAAAAGGAAATCGAATATCATGGATACAAAAGACAGAGAAGAAGCACAGATAGATGAGAAAAAATCTATGGAGAAAAAATTTAATATATTGGAAACCTTGGAGCTAAATGACAGAGAATTTAAAATAGAAATACTAAAAATACTCAGAGATATACAAGAAAACACAGAAAGGCAATTTAGGAAGCTCAGAAAATAACTCAACGAACACAAAGAATATATTACCAAAGAAATTAATACTATAAAAACAAATCAAACGGAGATGAAAAACTCAATTCACAAGCTAAAAAACGAGGTAACAAGCTTAGCTAATAGAACAGGCCACATAGAAGAGAGGATTAGTGAAATAGGATGAGAACTTGAGGCACAACAGAGAGAAGAAGAAAGGGACTCAAAAATTAAAAAAAAAAAAAATGAGAAAGCCCTACAGGAATTGCAGGAATTGTCTGACTCCATCAAAAAGAATAACATAAGAATAATAGGTATACCAAAGGGAGAAGACAGAGAAAATGGAATGGAGAACATATTCAAATAAATAATAGATGAGAACTTCCCAAGCCTGTGGAAAGAACTAAAGCCTCAAATTCAAGAAGCAAATAGAACTTCGAGTTTTCTTAACCCCAACAAACCTACTCTAAGGCACATCATAATGAAATTGGCACAAACCAACGGCAAAGAAAAAATTCTCAAGGCAACCAGGGAAAAGAAGAATACAACATATAAAGGAAGGCCCATTAGATTATCATCAAATTTCTCAGAAGAAACTTTATAAGCTAGAAGAGAGTGAAAGGCTAGAAAACAATACTCCAAGCAAATAACATCCAAAAAGAAGCAGGTGTAGCAATACTCATATCTGATAATGCTGACTACAAGACAGAAAAAGTACTCAGAGACAAAAATGGTCATTTCATAATGATTAGGAACGCTGAATCAAGAAGACATAACAATTCTTAATATATATGCACCAAACCAAGGAGCACCAAAATATATAAGATAGCTACTTATTGACCTTAAAACAAAAACTGACAAAAATACAATCATACTTGGAGACCTCAATACACTGCTGATGGCTCTAGATCAGTCATCCAAACAGAGAATCAATAAAGATATATTGGCCTTAAAAAAAGCACAAGAGCACCTGGATATGATAGACATCTACAGGATATTTTATCCCAAAGTGACAGAGTATACATTTTTCTCCAGTGTACATGGATCATTCTCAAGAATTGACCGTATGTTGGGTCACAAAAATAACATCAGCAAATTCAGAAAAATCGAAGTGGTACCAAGCATATTTTCTAATCATAAAGATTTGAAACTAGAATTCAACTGCAAAAAAGAGAAAAAATACCCCACAAAAATGTGGAAACTAAACAACGCACTTTTAAAAAATGAAGGGGTCAAAGAAGAAATAAGCACAGAGATAAAAAAATATATACAGACAAATGAAAATGACAATACAACATATCAAAATCTCTGGGATGCAGCAATATCAGTGATAAGAGGGAAGTTCATATCACTTCAAGCCTTTATGAACAAACAAGAGAGAACCCAAGTGAAGCACTTAACTTCACACCTTAAGGAACTGGAAAAAGAAGAACAAAGATAACCCAAAACCAGCCGAAGTAAGGAGATAATAAAAATCGGAGCAGAAATAAATGAAATAGAGAACAGAAAAACTATAGAAACAATTAATAAAAGAAGGAGCTGGTTCTTTGAAAAAATCAACAAAATTGGCAAACCCTTGGAAAGACTTACCAAGGAAAAAAGAGAAAAGACTCATATAAACAGAATCCAAAATGAAAGAGGAGAAATCACCACAGATATCATAGATATACAAAAAATTATAGTAGAATACTATGAAAACCTTTAAGCCACTAAATTCAATAATCTAGAAGAAATGGATAAATTCCTAGAACAATACAACCTTCCTAGACTGAGTCAAGAAGAAGCAGAAAGCCTAAACAGACCAATTAGAAGGGAAGAAATAGAAAAAACTTAAAAACCTCCCCCAAAATAAAAGTCCAGATCCAGACAGTTATACTAGTGAATTCTATCAAACATTCAAAGAAGACTTGGTTCCTATTCTACTCAAAGTCTTCCAAAAAATTGAAGAAGAAGCAATACTTCCAAACACATTTTATGAGGCCAACATAACCCTCATATCGAAACCTGCCAAGGATGGCACAAAGAAAGAAAACTACAGACCAATATTTCTAATGAATACAGATGCTAAAATACTAAACAAAATACTAGCAAATTGAATACAACAACATATTAAAAAATTAATACATCATGATCAAGTGGGATTCATCCCAGAATTTCAAGGATGCTTCAACATACGTAAAACGGTTAATGTAATACACCATATCAACAAAACAAAGAACAAAAACCATATGATCTTATCAAAGAATGGAGAAAAGGCATTCTATAAAATACAACACAATTTTATGTTTAAGACTCTCAACAAAATGGGTATAGAAAAAAAATCTTAACATGATAAAGGCCATAAATAATAAACCATCAGCTAACATCATATTAAATGGCACTAAACTGAAGGCTTTCCCCCTTAAATCAGGAAAAAGAGGGGGCTGTCCACTTTCTTCATTCTTATTTAATGTGGTGCTAGAAGTTCTAGCCAGAGCAATCAGACAAGACAAAGAAATAAAAGGCATCCATATTGGAAAAGATGAAGTAAAGGTATCACTTTTTGCAGATGACATGATCCTATACATCAAAAACTCCAAAGAATCTACAAAAAGACTACTAGAAACAATAAGCCAATACAGTAAGGCCACGGGATACAAAATTAACATACAAAAGTCCATAGCCTTTCTATATGCCAACAATGATACATTTGAGAACAAACTCAAAAAAATAATCCCCTTCACGATTACAACAACAACAAAAACAATACCTAGGAATAAACATAACAAAGAATGTAAAGGAATTATATAAAGAAAACTACAAAGCATTGTTAAGGGAAATCGAAAAAGATACAATGAGATGGAAGAATATTCCTTGTTCTTGGATAGGAAGAATAAATGGCCATATTACCCAAAGCAATATACAAATTTAATGCAATTCCCATCAAAATTCCAATGACATTTTTTAAAGAAAAGGAACAAAAAATCATCAGATTTATATGGAACTACAAAAAACTGCGAATAGCCAAAGCAATCCTAAGGAAAAAGAATGAAGGGCATTACAATACCTGACTTCAAACTATATTATAGAGCCATGGCAATCAAAACAGCATTGCATTGGCAGAAAAACAGACACTCAGATCAATGGAACAGAATAGAAAGTCCAGAAATAAAACCACATATATATGGTCAAATAATTTTCGATAAAGGGGCCAACAACACACAGTGGAGAAAAGAAAGCCTCTTCAACAAATGGTGCTGGGGAAACTGAAAAGCTACATGCAAAAGAAGGAAATTCAACTACAGTTTCTCCCCTTGTACTAAAATTACTTCAAAATGGATCAAAGACCTAAATATAAGACCTGAAACAATAAAGTACATAGAAGAAGACATAGGTTCTAAACTCATGGACCTGGGTTTTAAAGAGCATTTTATGAAATTGACTCCAAAGGCAAGGGAAGTGAAGGTAAAAATAAATGAATGGGACTACATCAGACTAAAAAGTTTTTGCTCAGCAAGAGAAACTGATAACAAAATAAACAGACAGCCAACTAAATGGGAAATTATATTTTCAAACAACAGCTCAGATAAGGGCCTAATATCCAAAATATACAAAGAACTCATAAAACTCAACAACAAACAAACAAAGAACCCAATAAAAAAATGGGAAGAGGACATGAACAGACACTTCTCCCAGGAAGAAATTCAAATGGCCAACATATATATAAAAAGATGCTCATCTTCATTAGTTATTAGAGAAATGCAAATCAAAGCTTCAATGAGATACCACCTCACACCTGTTAGATTAGTTATTATTAATAAGACAGGTAATAGCAAATGTTAGGGAGGCTGTGGAGAAAAAGGAACCCTCATTCACTGTTGGTGGGACTGTAAAGTAGCACAACTATTATGGAAGAAAGTATGGTGGTTCCTCAAAAAACTGAAAATAGAACTACCTTATGACCCAGCAATCCCTCTACTGGGTATATACCCCAGAAACTCAGAAACATTGATACGTAAAAACACATGCAGCCTCATGTTCATTGCAGCATTTTTCACAGTGGCCAAGACATGGAAACAACCAAAAAACCCTTTAATAGAAGACTGGATAAAGAAGATGTGGTACATATACACTATGGAATACTACTAAGCCATAAGAAATGATGATATCGTATCATTTACAACAAAATGTTGGGATCTTGATAACATTATATGGAGTGAAATAAATAAATCTGAATAAACCAAGAACTGCATTATTTCATACGTAGGTGGGACATAGAAACGAGACTAAGAGACATTGACAAGAGTGTGGTGGTTATGGGGGTGAGGGAGAAGGGAAAGGGGAGGAGGGGGAGGGGCACAAAGAAAACTAGATAGATGGTAACAGAGGACGATCTGACTTTGGGTGATGGGTATGCAACGTAAATGATTGACAAGATAACCTGGACATGTTTTCTTTGAACATATGTACCCTGATTTTTTATGTCACCCCATTAAAATTATTAAAAGTTTATTAAAAAATAAATAATTAAATAAATAAATAAATAAAATAAAAATGCACATTAGGAATATAAGCAGCAAAAGTAGGGACAGCCAGTAACTTTGGTGACAGTAAAAGCACTGAAAAGATGGGGAGGGTCAATCACAACAGGGCTTCCAAAGTGGGAGGGTAAAGTTCTCATTTAAATCAGGGAAGACCAGAGTAAGCAAGAAGACCATCTGCTGCATGTGAGCAGTGCCATCTTTGAGCAACTGGATAAACGGGACTCATTTGAATCTCCTGCTGTGATACTAACTCTCCTGCTGCTTAGCTCTTCACAAGTGAAGCTTCAACAGTTTTACAGAAGCTTTTTCCTGGAATGGTAGTAACTAAAGAAGATTTGTTGGTCAAATAAGTTTGTAAAATTTGTGTTATTTGATTTTGCTCGCTTTTATTTTTCAAAATGGCCGCTGCCCACATAGAACTGCTAATTACCTTCCTGCTTGGGAAGGACCACTGTTATGCTAATGGTGCTGGAGGAGGGGTTTTTGAGCACAATGTTTTAAGAAAGAAAAAGAAGAAGTTGTGTTTTTGCAAAGTTTTTGGAGAGAATAGAAGGGAGAAGGTGTGCAGATGGGGAACAGGGGTGAGGGCTCTTGGAAGCTCCACTGAGGCCAGTGTGGGGCCTTTGATTCTAGGAAAAATCCGGTAAAGATTCTCCTGGTTGTGGAACTGAAGAACATGTAAGTGGGTTTTGGTGCCCTGTATATTTTTACTCGCCTGCCAGGCGCAAGGCTAGAATAAAAAAATGGCCCACCAGTTTTGGCTCTTCATTTTCTTTACCATCTGTCTGAATTCAATGAGAACCTGCACATGCCTGGCTGTGATGGCCATGACTACTGGCTATTCAAGGTTCTCTGATTTTGGCTGCCAGTTGAAACAACCATAATTTGGTTTTTGCCTTGTCTCAGATTTACATTCATTAATTTGTTGGGGTTTTCTAGTTCCAGAAAAATTAAATTGTCATATCATTGATTTTGTTAATAATGTGTTAATGATCTACATTATTAATATTATTCAACATTAATTAAACAACATTATTCAAAACTAAATATCTGCTTGTAAATAACTCTTGGCTATTGTAAATAACTTTGCAGTGAACATAGGGATACATATATTCTTTTTTGTGACAAAAACAGAGAAAGAGAGACAGAGAAAGATAAGGACAGAAAGGCAGAAAGAGAGAGAGATGAAAAGCATCAATTCTTCATTGCAGCTCCTTTAGTTTTCTTAATTGTTCATTGATTGCTTTCTTCTATGTACCTTGACCAGGGGGCTGCAGTAGAGCGAGTGACTCCTTGCTTGAGCCAGCAACCTTGGGCTCAAGCCAGCAACTATGGGGTCATGTCTATGCTCAAACCAGTGACCCCACGCTCAAGCTGGTGAGTCCCTGTGCAAGCTGGATATGCTTCTGCTCAAGCCTGTGACCTTGGAGTCTTGAACCCGAGTCTTTGCATCCCAGGCTGATCCTCTATCCACTGTTCCACCACCTGTTCAGGTGCATATATTTTTTTGAATAAGTGTTTCAGATTTTTTGGATATATTCCCAGAAGTGGAATTACTAGGTCAAAATGCATTTCCATTTTTATTTGTCTGAGGTAACTCCATACTACTTTCCACAGTGGCGGCACCAATCTACATTCCCACCAAAAGTGCATGAGGGTTCTTTTTCTCCACATTCTCAGAAACATTTGTTGTTTGTAGATTTATAGATGATAACCATTCTGACAAGTGTGAGGTGATATCTCATAGTTTCAATTTGCATTTGTCTGATGATTAGAGATGAGCATCTTTTCATGTGTATTGGCCATTTCTATGTTATCTTCTTTGGAGAAGTGTCTATTCAAGATTTTTGCCCATTTCTTAATTGGGCTGTTTGTTTTCTGGGGTTTTTTGGTGTTGAGTTTATTGTGTTTTTTGTATGTTTTGGATATTAAGCCTTTATCAGATAATCAGCGAATATGTTCTCCCAAACATTGAGTTGTTTGTTCATTTTGTTGATGGTTTCCTCTGCTGTGCGAAAACTTTTAGTTTGCTGTAGTCATATTCATTTATTTTTTCTTCTGTTTCCCTTGCCCGAGGTGATATATTAGATAAAATATTGCTACAAGAAATGCTCCAGGTTTTACTGCAGTCTATGTGCCCAATAGTAGATAAGTGTATAGAAAAGCTGTGGTATATTATACAGTGGTATTATACAATACCATTCAGCTTTAAAAAAGAAGAAAAATTTACATTCACCTTTGGCTGCAACATGGAAGACCTAGAGATTATTATACTAAGTGAAATAAACCAGTTAGAGAAAGATAAGTACCATATGATTTCACTCATACGTGGACTCTAATGAACAAAAACAAACAAACAAAATAGAAAGACTCATAGATATGGAGAATAGACTTACAGTTGTCAGGGAATGTGGGTTGGGAGGCTGGGTAAAAAAGGTGAAGGTATTAGCAAAGAAAAAAGTTATAAACACAAACAGCAGTGTGGAGATTGCAGGAGGGATAGGAGGTGGGGGAGGTAGAGGAGAGTACAAGGGGCATGGATGGTGATAAAGGAAGGTTTGACTTTGGGTGGTAAACACACAATGCAATATATAGATAATGTATTGTAGAACTTTGCACTTGAAACCTTTATACTTTTATTAACCAATGTCATCCCAATAAATTCAATAAAAAGTAATAAATATTCTACCATAAAAAGTAAATATCTTACCATGTGTTCTAACTACCGCTGACTAACAGTTTTATATGTAGAGACATATGAGTATATTTTATGTCATTTGTGTTAAATTTGTGGAGGCAATTATCTTGTAGCCAAAAACAAAACAAAGCAAAAACAAACAAAAAATATTATAGAACCCATCTTAAGAGATACAATTATAAAGATTAAGAAATATTTTAATATGTAATTTTTGCATTTATTGTTTATTTTAAGAAAGAACCTGTTGGATTCTTAACTTTGATCACTGAATTTTTTACTTGAACCGTTATCTTCAATTTCAATTGATAAAGATCCTACACACATTAGTTTTCACAATTTTGAAAACTGACAATAAAAAAGAAAGCAAAACATAGTTTCATAATGACTAATTGTGTAGTAATTTATCAATTCTGCTAATTATTACAGTTTTGGTTCAAGGTTTCCATTAATTTTGCTCAATTTTACTGTTGGGTCTAAGTAATAATTCAAGCAAATTGGGAACATACATTAGTATTTATTTTCTATTTTCTCTTTGTAACTAATAAAGTCTATGATGCTAAAGCAAATTTTTTTTTGTTTTCTTCACTGGAAATTGGCAACCAAAATGCTTGATTAAGCTTTAATGTAAATTTTAATTTTATTTAAAGAATTATGGGAATAAAGTTTAAATTATATAAAAAACACGTCAGATGATATGATATACCAAAGTCAATAAATGAATCTAATATACAAAAGAAAAATATGCATTTACTTTAGTTACTATATAAATATAACCATAGGCCAGGATTCAATGTCAATTATGTTTTCTATTAGGAAAAATTTTGTTATACTGTATAAATATTTAATTTATTTCCTTCAAACAAATTTGATAGTTTGATACACAATTAAGCTGAAGACACACCACTTAGTCATTTTAATCACAGTCTCTTGAATTACTTTGATTAAATACCGTAATAGGGTGTGGTTAGTGTGTGAAAATGACATATTTTAATATATATGATGAAAAACCTGTGTCTTTTAACATACAATACATTTATTGTTTTTTATTTTTTTTAAATAAATTTTTATTAATGTAAATGGGATGACATTAATAAATCAGGGTACATATATTCAAAGAAAACATGTCCATGTTATCTTGTCATTAAATTATGTTGCAATACCCCTCGCCCAGAGTCAGACTGTCCTCTGTCACCCTCCATCCAGTTTTCTCTGTGCCCATCCCCCTCCCCCTAACCATCTCCCTCCCTCCCTTCTGTGCCCTCCCTCCCCCCACCCCTGGTAACCACCACACTCTTGTCCATGTCTCTTAGTCTCGTTTTTATGTTCACCGATATATGGAATCATGTAGTTCTTGTTTTTTTCTGATTTACTTTTTTCACTCCGTATAATGTTATCAAGATCCCACCATTTTGCTGTAAATGATCTGATGTCATCATTTCTTATGGCTGAGTTGTATTCCATAGTGTATATGTGCCACATCTTCTTTATCCAGTCTTCTATTGAAGGGCTTTTTGGTTGTTTCCATGTCTTGGCCACTGTGAACAGTGCTGCAATGAACATGGGCTACATGTGTCTTTACGTATCAATGTTTCTGAGGTTTTGGGGTATATACCCAGTACAGGGATTGCCGGGTCATGAGGTAGTTATATTTGCAGTTTTTTGAGGAACCACCATACTTTCCTCCATAATGGTTGTACTACTTTACAGTCCCACCAACAGTGGATGAGGGTTCCTTTTTCTCTGCAGCCTCTCCAACATTTGCTATTACCCGTCTTGTTGATAATAGCTAATCTAACAGGGGTGAGGTGGTATCTCATTGTAGTTTTGATTTGCATTTCTCTAATAACTAATGAAGCTGAGCATCTTTTCATATATCTGTTGGCCATTTGTATTTCTTCCTGGGAGAAGTGTCTGTTCATGTCCTCTTCCCATTTTTTTATTGGAATGTTTGTGTGTTTGTTGTTGAGTTTTATGAGTTCTTTGTAAATTTTGGATATTAGGCCCTTATCTGAGCAGTTGTTTGAAAATAACATTTCCCATTTAGTTGGCTGTCTGTTTATTTTGATATCAGTTTCTCTTGCTGAGCAAAAACTTTTTATTCTGATGTAGTCCCATTCATTTATCTTTGCCTTCACTTCTCTTGCCATTGGAGTCAAGTTCATAAAATGTTCTTTAAAACCCAGGTCCATGAGTTTAGTACCTATGTCTTCTTCTATGTACTTTATTGTTTCAGGTCTTATATTTAGGTCTTTGATCCATTTTGAATTAATTATAGTACATGAGGACAGGCTGTAGTCGAGTTTCATTCTTTTGCATGTGACTTTCCAGTTTTCCCAACACCATTTGTTGAAGAAGCTTTCTTTTCTCCATTGTGTGTTGTTGGCCCCTTTATCAAAGATTATTTGACCATATATATGTGGTTTTATTTCTGGGCTTTCTATTCTGTTCCATTGGTCTGAGTGTCTATTTTTCTGCCAATACCATGCTGTTTTGATTATCGTGGCCCTAGATTATAGTTTAAAGTCAGGTATTGTAATGCCCCCAGCTTCATTCTTTTTCCTTAGGATTGCTTTGGCTATTCGGGGTTTTTTATAGTTCCATGTAGATCTGATGATTTTCTGTTCCATTTCTTTAAAAAATGTCATAGGAATTTTGATGGAAATTGCATTAAATTTATATATTGCTTTGGGTAATATGGCCATTTTAATTATATTTATTCTTCCTATCCAAGAACAAGGAATATTTTTCCATCTCATTGTGTCTTTTTCTATTTCTCTTAACAATGCCTTGTAGTTTTCATTATATAGGTCCTTTACATTCTTTGTTATGTTTATTCCTAGGTATTTTATTTTTTTGTTGCAATCGTGAAGGGGATTATTTTTTTTAGTTCGTTTTCTAATATTTCCTTGTTGGCATATAGAAAGGCTATGGACTTTTGTATGTTAATTTTGTATCCTGTGACCTTACTGTATTGGTTCATTGTTTCTAGTAATCTTTTTGTGGAGTCCTTTGGGTTTTCGATGTATAGGATCATATCATCTGCAAAAAGTGATACCTTTACTTCTTCTTTTCCGATATGGAATGCCTTTTATTTCTTTGTCTTGTCTGATTGCTCTGGCTAGAACCTCTAGTACCACATTAAATAAGAGTGGAGAGAGTGGACAACCCTGTCTTGTTCCTGATTTAAGGGGGAAAGCCTTCAGTTTAGTGCCATTTAATATGATGTTAGCTGATGGTTCATCATATATGGCCTTTTATCATGTTGAGATATTTTCCTTCTATACCCATTTTGTTGAGAGTCTTAAACATAAAATTGTGTTGTATTTTATCAAAAGCCTTTTCTGCATCTATTGATAAGATCATGTGGTTTTTGTTCTTTGTTTTGTTGATATGGTATATTACGTTAACCGTTTTACTTATGTTGAACCATCCTTGAGATTCTGGGATGAATCCCACTTGATCATGATGTATTATTTTTTTAATATGTTGTTGTATTCGATTTGCCAGTATTTTGTTTAGTATTTTAGCATCTGTATTCATTAGAGATATTGGTCTGTAGTTTTCTTTCTTTGTGCCATCCTTGCCAGGTTTTGGTATGAGGGTTATGTTGACCTCATAAAATGTGTTTGGAAGTATTGCTTCTTCTTCAATTTTTTGGAAGACTTTGAGTAGAATAGGAACCAAGTCTTCTTTGAATGTTTGATAGAATTCACTAGTATAACTGTCTGGGCCTGGACTTTTATTTTTGGGGAGGTTTTTAATAGTTTTTATTATTTCCTCCCTGCTGATTGGTCTGTTTAGGCTATCTGCTTCTGCATGACTCAGTCTAGGAAGGTTGTATTGTTCTAGGAATTTATCCATTTCTTCTAGATTGTTGTATTTGGTGGCATATAGTTTTTCATAGTATTCTACAATATTTCTTTGTATATCTATGATGTCTGTGGTGATTTCTTCTCTTTCATTTTGGATTTTATTTATTTGAGTCCTGTGCCTTTTTTCCTTGGTGAGTCTTGCCAAGGGTTTGTCAATTTTGTTGATCTTTTCAAAGAACCAGCTCCTTGTTTTATTGATTTTTTCTATAGTTTTTCTGTTCTCTATTTCATTTATTTCTGCTCTGATTTTTATTATCTCCTTTCTTCGGCTGGTTTTGGGTTGTCTTTGTTCTTCTTTTTCTAGTTCCTTAAGGTGTGAAGTTAAGTGGTTTACTTGGGCTCTCTCTTGTTTGTTCATATAGGCCTGAAGTGATATGAACTTTCCTCTTATTACTGCTTTTGCTGCATCCCAGAGTGTCGGGAGCTGATCAACAACTGCTGGCTGACAAGGTCACAGCAGGAGAAGACCCACAACTGCTGGCTGACAAGGTCACAGCAGGAGAAGACCCACTACTGCTGGCTGACAAGGTCACAGCAGAAGAAGACCAATGGCTGCGGGTTGATGAAGTCACCCAAAGGAGAGACACAATGATACTTCCCCCTTTGACTTTTTGAATTAATCTGGCCTTATATCCCCCCTGTTCTGGGTGTGTGCTATTATTTATGGCACAGGGATAATAGTACCGTGCTTTCCCTGTAGATTCCTAGTGATTTCTTTGGAAATGAGACAGAGGGTGTGAGTTTCACAGAAAAGCCTGTAAGCCCCTTGAACTGGGCTCATAAACATAAGAGGCTGGCTATGATATCCCTTGTAAAGTGTTCAGTTTGTAGGAGAGTTTCTTCTTACTAATCATAGAATAGATTGTGACTTGTGAATAGGTAGGAGGCAGTGGCTGTGCACAGAGCACCTTTCAGCCTTCACTTAATTCAACATTTTTCCTCCCTAGCCTTTTCATGTGATAGAGTAAAGAAACATTCCTTTCTTCTTGCTCATTTGATCTGCAGATAGTTGTACACTCTCAGAAGAATAGAGTTAGAACTTAACTAGTGTTTAAATATAATAAATAAGTAATATTTGACTAGACAATAGTATCTTAGGTAAGGTATAGTAGAATGGCCCATTGTGTGGCCTAGGATGAGAGTGCAGTCAGCAAGAAAAGAATGTTTTACTAAGAGAATTGTCTTTTGACTAAAGCCAATTGCTAGGCTTTCTCAATGAGATGTTCTCATGAGATTTATATACTTTCCAAGATTTTTTGATAATGAGAGGAATGTAGGGGAATCCATAGAAGTAATAACAGTTAATGTCTTCTGAAATTATGTTGCTACTAGGCTATCTTGCAAGTGCACTATGTATATCTTTGGGTGAAAGCTACTCTTAATGTTATGTCAATTTCCTTATGAGCAAGCCTTTTAGAATCCTGTGAGAAAAAGTAGGACACTGCATAAACTCAAGGCCATTTACCTGAGCAAGCGGTGGTCCATTGTTAGTCCTTAATAATCTCATCTGCTAATCTCTCTCTGCCCCTTGACTCACAACAGCAGTAAATTTAGTTAACTATTAGTACTAATACTTTAAAAGCTTTTACCGATGTTATTATCGCTATTCAAGTTATTTTGTATTTTGAATGATTTGCTACCTGGTTTGTGATTTATAGATATAAATTAACTGTTATGCAGAAACATGTAAACATAGTGAAACAAAAGCAATAGTTAACACCATGTAATTGTAACTCAGTGTGTGTGTATAAAAAGGGAGCTATACTAGCATTTGGCAGAGATGCCTTGCAGTAAATGCTAACCAGAGAATAAAGAGAAAGAAAAGAATTTGGCTCTCTCACTTGATTCACGCTGACGCCGTCTCTTCCTGTGGGACCCCTGGATCCTCCCCGGGGCTGGAACCCGGCACCAGAGATTCTGATATGTCGTATTTTCATTTTCATTTGTCCGTATATATCTTTTGATCTCTGTGCTTATTTCTTCTTTGACCCATTCATTTTTTAGAAGTATGTTGTTTAGTTTCCACATTTTTGTGGGTTTTTCCCCCTCTTTTTTGCAGTTGAATTCTAGTTTCAAGGCTTTGTGATCAGAGAATATGCTTGGTACAATTTCAATTTTTCTAAATTTTCTGATATTGTCTTTGTGGCCCAACATATGGTCAATTCTTAAGAATGTTCCATGTACACTAGAGAAAAATGTATACTCTGTCACTTTGGGGTGAAGTGTCCTGTAGATGTCTATCATATCCAGGTGTTCTAGTATTTCGTTTAAGGCCACTATATCTTTATTGATTCTCTGTTTGGATGACCGATCTAGAATAGTCAGCGGTGTATTGAGGTCTCCAAGTATGATTGTATTTTTGTCACTTTTTGTTTTAAGGTCAATAAGTAGCTGTCTTATATATTTTGGTGCTCCTTGGTTTGGTGCATATATATTAAGGATTGTTATGTCTTCTTGATTCAGTGACCCCTTAATCATTATGAAATGACCATTTTTGTCTCTGAGTACTTTTTCTGTCTTGTAGTCAGCATTATTAGATATGAGTATTGCTACACCTGCTTTTTTTGGGGTGTTGTTTGCTTGGACTATTGTTTTCCAGCCTTTCACTTTGATTTTGTTTTTATCCTTGTTGCTTAGATGAGTTTCTTGTAGGCAGCATACAGTTGGATTTTCTTTTTTAATCCATTCTGCTACTCTGTGTCTTTTTATTGGTAAGTTTAATCCATTTACATTTAGTGTAATTATTGACACTTGTGGGTTCCCTATTGCCATTTTATAAATTGCTTTCTGTTAGTTTTGTATCTTGTTTGATTCTTCTCTTTTGTTTTTCTATCATTTGTTTTTGTTTGTTTGTATTCCATACTTCTTTCCTCTGTTGCTACCTTTTTTAAGTCAAGTGTTTTTGTGGTGGTTTTTTCAAGGGTGGTTACCATTAAGTAATGAAAAGGGAACCTACCATATTCATTGTAGTACCCTATCTTATGAGTATTTCTGCACTTCATTGTCCTTTGCTACTGTTAATCTCCATCCTTTCTCCCCTTTTTTTCTTTTGTTGTCACAGTTTAAGTTTGGTTTTATTGTGTTCTTGGTGGAGCTGTTATTTGTGGTTTTATTTTGTTTTGTTCTTTGAATCTGGTTGGAAAACCCCCTTTAGTATTTCATGGAGTGGGGGCTTTCTGAGGATAAATTCTCTCATCTTTCCTGTATTTGTGAATGTTTTTATATCTCCTTCATACTTGAAGGATAGCTTTGATGGGTATAGTATTCTTGGTTGAAAGTTCCTCTTTTTCAGGGCTTTAAATATTGGGGTCCACTCTCTTCTAGCTTGTAGAGTTTCTGCTGAGAAATCTGATGATAATCTAATAAGCCTTCCTTTATATGTTGTACTCTTCTTTTCCCTGGCTGCCTTGAGAATTTTTTCTTTGTCATTGGTTTGTGTCATCTTCATTATGATGTGCCTTGGAGTGGGTTTGTTGGGGTTAAGAAAACTCGGTGTTCTGTTTGCTTCTTGAATTTGAGGCTTTAGTTCTTTCCACAGCCTTGGGAAGTTCTCGCCTATTATTTGTTTGAGTATATTCTCTATTCCATTTTCTTTCTCTTCTCCCTTTGATATACCTATTATTCTTATGTTGTTCTTTCTGATGGAGTCAGACAATTCCTGTAGGGCTTTCTCGTTTTTTATTATTTTTGAGTCTCTTTCTTCTCTCTGTTGTGCCTCAAGTTGTTTGTCTTCTATTTCACTAATTCTATCTTCTATCTGGGCTGTTCTATTAGCTAAGCTTGTTACCTCATTTTTCAGCTCGTGAATTGAGTTTTTCATTTCTGTTTGATTTGTTTTTATAGTTTCAATTTCCTTGGTAATGTATTCTTTGTGATCGTTGAGTTGTTTTCTGATCTCCCTAAATTGCCTTTCTGTGTTTTTTTGTATATCTCTGAGTATTTTTAAGATTTATATTTTAAATTCTCTGTCATTTAGCTTCAAGACTTCCAATATATTAAATCTTTTCTCCATAGATTTTTCCACATCTATTTTTGTTACCTCTCTATCTTTTGTGTCCATAATATTCGATTTCCTTTTTCTTATTGGCATCTGAGGGTGGTCTTGTTGATAGCACTAATTAGAATTAATAAAGAATAAAAAGTAAAAAAAAAAAGAAAGAAAAATACCCCATAGAAAAAAACAGTAATAATTTATTTTTCCCCCTTTTTTCTTTGTTCTCTTCCCCTCCTCTTCCCTCCTTAGGGAAATATTGTGGTGACCTGTGAATTATATTATGCTAAATGGAACAAAAACTGCCTATAATGGAGGGCCTGATTTGGGGTGAAGAATTCAAGGGGCAGAAAAGGGAGTAGGGACCTACTAAATACAAAATAAAGAAAAAAATCTTAGACAAGCATAAAATGATTTGCTTGTAAGTGATGATCAACTAAGAGATATAATGAGAGGGATAAGAGGGAAACAGAAAAAAGGAGAAAAAAATAATTAAAGAAGAAAAAATATAAAATAAGTAAAAATCTGTTGTATTAAGTGAAGCAAAGACTAAATATAATGGAGATCTTGGGTTGGGAGGAATGCTAATGAGTTTAAAAGCAAAGTAAAAAGTACCCAAAATGCCACAAAAACCAACAAACAAAAAAAACCCCAAAACAAAAGCAAAACAAAACTTGAGTCCCAAATTAAATAATTTGTCCATGATTGAGGATTGAATGGGAGGAAAAGTAAAAGGAGAAAAGAAGAAACGAATAGAAAGGGAGAAATAAGAAAAAGAGAAAAACGAAGGAAGAAAAAAAGGAAAAGAAAAAAAAAACAAAAGGGGAGAGAGTGAGAGTTAAGGGTTTTGGAGTGTAACCCTAAAGGAGAGTAAGGACGAAGAAAAGAAATAAAATATAACACTCATGGGTAGTGTAGTTCAAGAAAAGGGAAGAAAAAGATGGGCAGACAATAAAAGGACCGAGGTCGAGGAAATAGAAGTAATAATAAAAAAGGCAATAAGATTGAAGAAACAAACAACAACAATGAAAAAATAGTGGAACAAGTTATAAAGTCTGTGGATTTTTCTTGATTTTGAGAGGTTAACTTCTTCCTTTTTCTTTTCTCTCCCTCTTCCTGGTCAGTGACTCTGTACCCCAGGCTCTGCCCCTGTGTCACGCTTAGGTAGGGATTTGCAGTTGATGGGATTCAATGGCAATGTCATATAATTGGCTTTAGTCTCGCTGGTAGTCAAGGCTTGTTGGCGTTTGCAGGGTCCAACAATGAGAGAGTTTGCTTTCCTGGAGTCTCTCTCCTAGTCTCCCCTTCCTGAATTAGCAGCCTGGTGATCCAGCTATGAGGCTGCCACTGCTTCTGCCTGGGGAGTAAGAGGCTCAAAGAGCTGGGAAATCCCCACTCTATCCCCACTCAGCGCAAGGCTCTGGGTAAGGCTCTGGCAGTCAGAGCTTCCAGCGTAATCAGGTGGGGCTGGGAGCCAATTGTTGTCAAGGTGACTGTTCAGCACCTAGCATTCAGTTGGACCACTCAACCCAGGCTTTCCACACTTTGTAGCCTGTTTTGGCTGGGAAGAAGAGGTACTAGTCGCTGCTTGCTGTTTAGATCTTAATATCTGCCAAGTCCCTCTTGTTAGTGTATATCCCTGAATATAAAGGCTCTGTCAATCAGAAGTTGCCCCCGCCCCTTTAGCGAGAGGCACTAATAAATATCACACCTCTTGTCTTGGATCGCTGAACTGAGAGAGATATTATCAATTAGAGCCCCGTGGGTGCGCAGATTTCATGGGTTAAGCTAATTTCAGTGATTGGATCCGCAGCTGTGCTCCAGAAAGTATTTCAGGCTGCCCGCGCACCCCTCCCCCAACACTTGATTGTTAGCTTGAGTGGCTTGGTGAGGTGCCCTGCCCACGGAGAGAATCTCCAGAATAGGGAAGATAGCCTTGGCGCCCCTCCCGCTCACTTGCTGCTGGCGGTTGGGGTGCACTGGGTGCGCGGGAGAATGAGGCACTCTGGGTGTGCGGGCAAGTGGGGTGCTCTGGGCGTTTGGGTGAGTGGGACATTCAGGGCACGCAAGCAAATGGGGTGCTCTCGGCACTGGTGGCTGGGGACTATCACTCACAGTGCGTGGGCCGCTGGGGATGCTGGCGGTGCAAGGGAGTTCGCTCTGCGACCAGACCGCGACACGGGGCACGCGCGTGTGATTTCTCACAGCACACTGGTGGCTGCTCGCAGTGCCCAGGCTGCCGCTCCCCGAGTGTGGGCGGGCAGTTGCACGCGTGGGTTGACTCACCACAGGCATACTCCCTCCTCAGCTTGAATGAACGTCTGTGCAGTAGTTAGCTTCCTCCACACCTTCAGCTCTGACCTGTCTCTCAGATTCAAGTGATAAGAATCCTTTCGCTTTCAGTGTGTGTGGAACCCCGGAATGCTCCGAGGATAAATTTTTCTGTTTCTAGTTGATAAATTTGTTTAGATTTTGGGGAGATCTGTCGGACGCGCTGCTCACGGCGCCATTTCCGTGACGTCTCTCCCATACAATACATTTAAACATTTAATTACACTAATAAAAGCTATGTATGTGTATACTTTTCTTGAACATTTGAGAAAAAAATATTTGCTCTATTAAAGTTTTATCACAGATATTTAAGTGCTTAATATAGTTATTCAGATAAGTATTAATAAAATAATTCAAACTAAAAAGTTTTTAGTTAAATTACCTAGAAGATTTTATATTGTATTAATTTTATCTTGAAAATTGTCTTTTTTATAATTGCCTAAAATTAAAAAGAAAAAATTCTACATATTAAATGTGGAATTCAAGAAAATAAGTGAATAAGTAATAAATTTAATCAATGTTCCTTTAAACTTGCTTGTAGAAAGAGAAAACAATTAGTATTTTTACATATTACACAGGTGATCACTAAATTGGTCACTTATCTTACATAGTAAAATAGAGGTTAAATTCTCTGTTTTACATTGAAATATTTTTTTGTAAATTTGGAAATAAAATATTGTAAAATTAAATTTTGATATATATTTTTAATTTTTTTTTTGTTTAAAGTATGCACAAAAATATGCACAAATGTTATATGCTCTAACAAAAACAAAACACGTACAACATTTGTGTGAGATGGTAGTCCAGAATAAATAGGAAAGAATCAGTCATTTAATAGAGCTGTGACTCTGTGATCATGTTCATCCCTTGGGGTAGCTCACGTTACCGTAAGTGGGGAATAACACAGAAGATGGAGGAGTGGACCGGAAAGAAGGGAAAATTCAGGCAGTAAAGTAAGAAGCACTTGTGAGTCAGAAAAGCTAGACACCAATTTCTGTTTATACTTAATGTGTATGTGAGTTTTACTAAGTTATTTAGCTTCTGGGAAAGCTTATTTTGCCATCTGTAAAATGCAGAAACTAATGCAATCTTCACATGATTGTTATGTAGATTAAGCAAAATAATTTCTATAAATAGCCTACTATAATAGGCACATTTCATTAAATGATTATTTCTGTTTCTTCTTATCTTTTCAATTCCTTCTTATCTTTCTTCTTTCCCTTTCCCTAACCCATTTTCACTAACCCACCTCCTCCATTGCCTCTGCTTCTCCTTTTTCTTATCCTTCTCTTCCATCATCACCACTATTGAAAGGAGAGGGAAAGGAAGACAATAGCAGCTGCTGGGATTTGGAATCTGATGAAAAGTGAGATATTAGGGAACTACCTGGTTTGTGCTAGGATGACTTACTGATTTGAAATTATTTGGGTGATAGATTAAAAACTAATAAATTAGGGCCCTGGCTGGTTGGCTCACTGGTAGAGCATTGGCCTGGCATGCAGAAGTCCCGGGTTTGATTCCCGGCCAGGGCACACAGGAGAAGCACCCATTTGCTTCTCCACCCATCCCCCTCTCCTTCCTCTCTTTCTCTCTCTTCCCCTCCCACAGCCGAGGCTCCATTGGAGCAAAGATGGCCCGGGCGCTGGGGATGGCTCCTTGGCCTCCACCCCAGGTGCTAGAGTGGCTCTGGTCATGGCATAAATACATGTGTAGAACACATTCATGTAGAAAATTAAAATGTAACAAAAATTCTAAAATTTAAAATAAAAAGTTTTATGTCATAAGCCATATAAAGCATAAATGCTTAGTACATATCTATCCAAAGTACTCACATATAAATATATATAGCATATTGACAACATGGGATCATTGTATCTGTACCATTTTGTACTCTGAATTTCACATCCTATTATATCATAAGATTCCCTAATGCTAGTGAATTGACTTAAATATACTGCTCACAAAAATTAGGGAATATTTCAAAATGAACGTGAAGTGATAAGATATTCCCTAATTTTTGTGAGCAATATAATAAGATTACTAGTCACACAACATTTCATTTTGAAGAATCAGGCCAATCATGACATTTTTTCAAATTGATCATTTGTTCACTATTTTACTTGAAAAGATGACTGTGTCAGAAGAATAGCATTTTACAGATAGATAGATAGATAGATGATAGATAGATAGATAGATAGATAGATAGATAGATAGATAGATAATAGATCATAGATGACAGATAGATGGATGATAGATAGGTAGATAGGTATAACTAAAGACTTCTATATTTGTAGTTGTCTAATGTTCTTGAATATTTAAGAGTAAATTCTCAGACAATGCTTATTTATCAATATTGTATCTAAAGTATATTAGATTCAGTAGCAACTGAATACAATATTCCTGCTTCCTTACTATAATTTTTAAACAGATGTTTTACATTCCAGTTTCAGCAGTGTTTTATCCAAAAATCTAATCATGTTCATGATTTTACTTTCATCACTTAAAAGAGAAATATTTCTTAAAAACTTTTTACATTATTAATACAAAAGGGTACTTTAGGAATGCAAATGCAACCATAAGAATAGATCGAGGCAGCATGTCTCTAGGTACTAACATAGTGCTTTCCTTTCAGATAAAAAAATAAAAAATATTGATTCTCCCAAGCCATGTTAGTGTAGAAAAAGGTCAGATATTGACCCTTTGTAGTTTGAAGTATTTTATTTTTTGGTTTTCAGGTGGCTTATTTCTGTAAACATTTATTTACAGGATATAACCCATTTACAAATTTTCCACTTTAGTTACAGACTGTTATTTCAAATAAAGCTGAGGTTTAATAAGCTTTACATAATGCTAGAAAAAATCATCTACTTAACCTTAACAAAATCTATACCAGCTAAGTTGTTAAGATACCAGAACATTGACAAAATAAAATTGGGAGTGACTAAAATGTCAAGATTTAATATTGAATGACTACCAAATAATAGGAAAAAATTATAATATGATTGTATCCAGTTAAAAGAGTTACACCCAGGAGATGACATCAGAGTAATGGCGGGGTAGGAAGCGATACCGATAAATCTCCCCCAAAACTCAACAAGATCTTCAACCAGAAACAGAAAAACCTATCCTTGGAGCATCCAGATGTTTCACAATACACCCGAAGGTATGGCCGAGCGAAAAATTGGCTAAATATATAATCAAATCCCAAAGGAAATAGGGAGTAAGAAATGCTCTGCCTTCCTCACTAACCTAAACAGGGCGGCTTTCACTGGGAACTAAGAATATAGAAACTAAGGTGGGAAGAGGGGGTGAATAGATCCAGGCTGCAGCACAAACGGCCGAACAAGGCTGTGGCACGGAGATCCAAGCCGAGGAAAAACTGCTCCTGTGGCAACCCGGGCAATACAAGCTAACACTCGCACCAAACCCAGACAAAGAAAGACAAGTGGGGCAGCCATTTTTCCTGATCTCCTGGTCAGCGCGCAGATAGTGGGCGAGAGATTCCTTCCAAAGCCCCGGGAGTGGGCGCCTGTGTTATCCCACAGAGAGGCAGAGTCAGAGCCTTTTCTGTGGGCCGAAAGCGGAATCTTCGGACCACCTCAGTGCCCTGGGGGTTTCACTCAGAGTGTGAGGCGGCCGGCCTGATATCCTGGTCTGCACGCACAGATAGTGAGCAAGAGATTCCTCTGAGTGCCTCGGCAGTGTGCACCCAGGTTATCCCACAGAGGCGAAGAGTCAGGGGCCTTTGTGCGGGCCAAAAACTGAATCTCGGGCCCCCCAGCAACTTAAAAAAGCTGCCCACAGGGACGGAGCGAGAGCCAATTCCAATGCTGGAACATTTCCGTGTGGGTGGGGGTTTCACTTAGATTGTGAGATTGCCGGCCTGATATCCTGGTCTGTGCACACAGATAGTGAGCGAGAGTTTTCTCCAAGTGCCCTGGAAGTGGGCGCCTGCCCGTGTTACCAGACAGAGTGGCAGAGCCAGAGGTCTTTGAGTGGGCGGAAGCCCTGCCTGATTATGCTAGCAGCTCTGACTGACTGAGCCTTACCCAGAGCCCTGTGCTGAGTGGTAATAGAGTGGGGAGTTGCCAGCTCTTTGAGCCTCTTACTATCCAGGCAGAGGCAGCAGCAACCCAATAGATGGATCATCAGGCTACTAATTGAGGAAGGAAAGACTAAAAGAAAGGCTCCAGTAACACGGACTCTCTCACTGGCGGAGCCTATAAGTTCTAATGAGCCTCGATTGCCAACGTGACTAAAGCATAATACATGACATCGCCATAGAGACTTATCAGCTGTAAACCTCTACCTGAGCATGCCAAAGGGGCAGAACCCGGGGTTCAGAGTCACCGACCAGGAAGAGGGAAGGAAAAGAAAAAGCAAGAAGATAACATCTCAAAATCAAGAGTAATCCGCAGACTTTGTAACCTATCCCATTTTATTATATTTGTTCATTTGTTTCTCTTATCTTCATTCTTGATATATTTTTTTTCCTCCTCCAATTTGGTTGTTTAACTCTCTGCCGGTCTTACTCTCTCCTCTCCTTGAACTACACTACCCATAACTGTTACATCTGGCATTATCTTATCTTTCCTCTTCCTTTCTCTCTATGAGGGTTGCACTCCAAAACCCTTATCTCTCTCTCTCTCCTCTTTTTTCTTTTTCCTTCTTTTAATGGTTCACTCTTTTTTCTCTCTTTCTCTCTCTTTCTTTTCTCCCTCTATATTAGTTTCTTCCTTTCTCCTTCATGTTTCCTCTCATTCAAACCTCAATAACAAACAAATTATATTATCTGGGACTCAAACTTATGTTTGTGGCATTTTGGGGTGTTTTTACATCACCTTTTAAACTCACTAGCAGTGCTCCCATCCCTAGCTCTCCATTTTATTTAGTTCTTGTTCCACTAAATACAATAGTAATTTTTTAATTTGTCCCCCCATTTTCCTGTTTCCCTCTTATTCCTCTCATCATAACTCTTAGTCAACCAACACCTAAAAGCAAATCATTTTATTCTTGACCCAAATTTTTTCCTTATTTGCTTTTTGTGGGTCCATACCCCCCTTTTTATTTTATTTTTTGCTCCTTTATTACTTTTCCCCAATTCAAGCCCTCCATTACAGGCATTGTTTGTTCCATTTAATACAATATAATTCACAGTTCACCACAAATTTTCTCAAGAAAGAGGGGAGAGGAGAGGAGAGGAAAAAAGTAGGGGGGGAATAATTTCCTTTTTTTAAAATTTTTATTTTATATTATTTTTCTTTATTTCATTATTAATTTTTTTTAAAAAAACTTTTTTTGATTTTTTACTTTTTTAACTTTTTATTCTTTATTAAATATCATTAATACTATCAATAAAACCACCCTCAGATGTCATTAAAGAAGAGAAAATTGAATATCATGGATACAAAAGAAAGAGAGGTAACACAGCTAGATGAGGAAAAATCAATGCAGAAAAAATTTAATATATTGGAAACCTTGGAGCTAAATGACAGAGAATTTAAGATAGAAATCCTAAAAATCCTCCGAGATATACAAGAAAACACAGAAAGGCAATTTAGGGAGCTCAGAAAACAACTCGACAAACACAAAGAATATGTTTCCAAGGAAATTGAAACTATAAAAACAAATCAAACAGAAATGAAAAACTCAATTCACGAGCTGAGGAACGAGGTAACAAGCTTAGCTAATAGAACAGGCCACATAGAAGAGAGGATTAGTGAAATAGAAGACAAGGAAATTGAGGCACAACAGAGAGAAGAAGAAAGAGACTCAAAAATTAAAAAAAAAATGAGATAGCCATATAAGAATTATCTGACTCCATCAAAAAGAATAACATAAGAATAATAGCTATATCAGAGGGGGAAGAGCGAGAAAATGGAATGGAGAACATACTCAAACAAATAATAGATGAGAACTTCCCAAGCCTGTGGAAAGAACTAAAGCCTCAAATTCAAAAAGCAAACAGAACTCCGAGTTTTCTTAACCCCAACAAACCTACTCCAAGGCATATCATAATGAAATTGACACAAACCAACGGCAAAGAAAAAATTCTCAAGGCCGCCAGGGAAAAGAAGAGTACAACATATAAAGGAAGGCCCATTAGATTATCATCAATTTTAACAGCAGAAACTCTACAAGCTAGAAGAGAGTGGACACCAATATCTAAAGTCCTGAAAGAGAGGAACTTTCAGCCATGAATACTATACCCATCAAAGCTTTCCTTCAAATATGAAGGAGAAATAAAAACATTCACAGATACAGAAAAGATGAGGGAATTTATCATCAGAAAACCCCCACTCCAGGAATTACTAAAGGGGTTTCACCAATAAGATACAAAGAACAAAAAAAACAAAGCCACAAGTAAGAGCTCCAAGAAGAACACAATAAAACCAAATTTAAACTGTGACAACAAGAAAAAAAAGGGGGGGAGAGGATGGAGATTAACAGTAGCAAAGGACGATGGAGTGCAAAAGTACTCACAAAATAGTGTGCTACAATGAACAGGGTAGGAACACTTTTCATTACTTAAAGGTAACCACCATTGAAAAAACCACCAAATAAGCACATGAGATAAAAAAGATAGCAACAGAGGAAAGATGTATGGAATACAACCAAATAAAAACAAAAGATAGAAAAACGAAAGAGAAGGATCAAACAAGACACAAAACTAACAGAAAGCAATCTATAAAATGGCAATAGGGAGCTCACAAGTGTCAATAATTACACTAAATGTAAATGGATTAAACTCACCAATAAAAAGGCACATAGTAGCAGAATGGATTAAAAAAGAAAATCCAACTGTATGCTGCCTACAGGAAACTCATCTAAGCAACAAGGATAAAAACAAATTCAAAGTGAAAGGCTGGAAAACAATACTCCAAGCAAATAACATCCAAGAAAAAGCAGGAATAGCAATACTCATATCTGATAATGCTGACTATAAGACAGCAAAAGTACTCAGAGACAAAATGGCCATTTCATAATGGGTAAGGGGACACTGAATCAAGAAGACATAACAATTCTTAATATATATTCAACAAACCAAGGAGCACAAAAATATATAAGACAGCTACTTATTGACTTTAAAACAAAAAGTGACAAAAATACAATCATACTTGGAGACCTCAATACACCGCTGACGGCTCTAGATCAGTCATCCAAACAGAGAATCAGCAAAGATATAGTGGCCTTAAACAAAACACTAGAGCACTAGGATATGATAGACATCTGCAGGACATTTCATCCCAATGTGACTGAGTATACATTTTTCTCCAGTGTACATGGATCATTCTCAAGAATTGACCATTTATGTTGGGCCACAAAAACAACATCAGCAAATTCAGAAAAACCGAAGTTGTACCAAGCATATTTTCTGATCATAAAGCCTTGAAACTAGAATTCAACTGCAAAAAAGAGGAAAAAAATCCCACAAAAATGTGGAAACTAAACAACATACTTTTAAAAAATGAATGGGTCAAAGAAGAAATAAGTGCAGAGATCAAAAGATATATACAGACAAATGAAAATGACAATACGACATATCGGAATTTATGGGATGCAGCAAAAGCAGTGATGAGAGGGAAGTTCATATTACTTCAGGCATATATTAACAAACAAGAGAGAGCCAAAGTGAACCACTTAACTTCACACCTTAAGGAACCAGAAAAAAAAGAACAAAGACAACCCAAAACCAGCCAAAGAAAGGAGATATTAAAAATCAGAGCAGAAAAAATGATATAGAGTACAGAAAAACTATAGAAAAAATTAATAAAAGAAGGAGCTGTTTCTTTGAAAAGATCAACAAAATTGACAAACCCTTGGAAAGACTTACCAAGGAAAAAAGAGAAAGAACTCATATAAACAAAATCCAAAATGAAAGAGGAGAAATCACCACGGACACCGTAGATATACAAAGAATTATTTTAGAATACTATGCAAAACTTTATGCCACTAAATTTAACAACCTAGAAGAAATGGATAAACTTCTAGAACAATACAACCTTTCTAGACTGAGTCAAGAAGAGGCAGAAAGCCTAAACAGACGTATTAGTAGAGAAGAAATAGAAAAAACCATTAAAAACCTCCCCAAAAATAAAAGTCCAGGCCCTGATGGCAATACCAGTGAATTTTTTCAAACATTCAAACAAGACTTGGTTCTTATTCTACTGAAAGTCTTCCAAAAAACTGAAGAAGAAGCAGTACTTCCAAGCACATTTTATGAGGCCAATATAACCCTCATAACAAAACCAGGCAAGGATGGCACAAAAAAAGAAAACAACAGACCAATATCTCTAATGAATACAGATGCTAAAATACTAAACAAAACACTAGCAAATCAAATACAACAACATATTAAAAAAATAATACATCATGATCAAGTGGGATTCATCCCAGAATCTCAAGGATGGTTCAGCATACGTAAAACTGTTAACGTAATATACCATATCAACAAAACAAAGAACAAAAACCAAATGATCTTATCAATAGATGCAGAAAAAGCTTTCGATAAAATACAACACAATTTTATGTTTAAGACTCTCAACAAAATGGGTATAGAAGGAAAATATCTCAACATGATAAAGGCCATATATGATAAACCATCAGCTAACATCATATTAAATGGCACTAAACTGAAGTCTTTCCCCCTTAAATTAGGAACAAGACAGGGTTGTCCACTCTCTCCACTCTTATTTAATGTGGTACTAGAGGTTCTAGCCAGAGCAATCAGACAAGACAAAGAAATAAAAGGCATCCATATCAGAAAAGAAGAAGTAAAGGTATCACTTTTTGCAGATGATATGATCCTATACATCGAAAACTCCAAAGAATCCACAAAAAGACTACTAGAAACAATAAGCCAATACAGTAATTTCGCAGGATACAAAATTAACATACAGAAGTCAATAGCCTTTGTATATGCCAACAATGAAACAATTGGGAATGAACTCAAAAGAATAGTCCCCTTCACGATTGCAACAAAAAAATAAAATACTTAGGAATAAACATAACAAAGAATGTAAAGGACTTATATAATGAAAACTATAAACCATTGTTAAGGGAAATCGAAAAAGATATAATGAGATGGAAGAATATACCTTGTTCTTGGTTAGGAAGAATAAATATAATCAAGATGGCCATATTACCCAAAGCAATATACAAATTTAATGCAATTCCCATCAAAATTCCAATGACATTTTTTAAAGAAATAGAGCAAAAAATCATCAGATTTATATGGAAATATAAAAACCCCAAATAGCCAAAACAATCTTAAAGAAAAAGAATGAAGCTGGGGGCATTACAATACCTGACTTCAAACTATGTTATAGGGCCACGACAATCAAAACAGCATGGTATTGGCAGAAAAATAGACACTCAGACCAATGGAACAGAATAGAAAGCCCAGAAATAAAACCACATATATATAGTCAAATAATCTTTGATAAAGGGGCCAACAACACACAGTGGAGAAAAGAAAGCCTCTTCAATAAATGGTGCTGGGAAAACTGGAAAGCCACATGCAAAAGAATGAAACTGGACTACAGTTTGTCCCCATGTACTAAAATTAACTCAAAATGGATCAAAGATTTAAACATAAGACCTGAAACAATTAAGTACATAGAAGAAGACATAGGTACTAAACTCATGGACCTGGGTTTTAAAGAGCATTTTATGAATTTGACTCCAAAGGCAAGAGAAGTGAAGGCAAAAATTAATGAATGGGACTGCATCAGACTAAAAAGTTTTTGCTCAGCAAGAGAAACTGATAACAAAATAAACAGAAAGCCAACTAAATGGAAAATGATATTTTCAAACAACAGCTCAGATAAGGGCCTAATATCCAAAATATACAAAGAACTCATAAAACTCAACAACAAACAAACAAACAATCCAATAAAAAATGGGAAGAGGACATGAACAGACACTTCTCCCAGGAAGAAATACAAATGGCCAACAGATATAGGAAAAGGTGCTCATCTTCTTTAGTTATTAGAGAAATGCAAATCAAAACTGCAATGAGATACCACCTCACACATGTTAGTTTACCTATTATTAACAAGACAGGTAATAGCAAATGTTGGAGAGGCTGTGGAGAAAAAGGAACCTTCATACACTGTTGGTGGGAATGTAAAGTAGTACAACCATTATGGAAGAAAGTATGGTGGTTCCTCAAAAATCTGAAAATAGAACTACCTTATGACCCAGCAATCCCTCTACTGGGTATAGACCCCCAAAACTCAGAAACATTGATAAGTAAAGACACATGCAGCCCCATGTTTATTGCAGCATTGTTCACAGTAGCCAGGACATGGAAACAACCAAAAAGCCCTTCAATAGATGACTGGATAAAGAAGATGTGGCACATATACACTATGGAATACTACTCAGCCATAAGAAATGATGACATCGGATCCTTTACAGCAAAATGGTGGGATCTTGATAACATTATACGAAGTGAAATAAGTACATCAGAAAAAAACAGGAACTGCATTATTCCATACATAGGTGGGACATAAAAGTGAAACTAAGAGACATTGAATAAGAGTGTGGTGGTTACGGGGGGAGGGGGGAAAGGGAGAGGGAAAGGGGGAGAGGGAGGGGCACAAAGAAAACTCGATAGAAGGTGACAGAGGATAATCTGACTTTGGGTGATTGGTATGCAACATAATTGAACGACAAGATAACCTGGACTTGTTATCTTTGAATATATGTATCCTGATTTATTTATGTTGCCCCATTAAAAAAATAAAATTATTTTTAAAAAAAAGAGTTACACCCTTTTGATTTTTTTTTTTGCTGTGATTTGGTCAATATTTCAGTCGTTATTTGGTCAATTTCAGGTAATAAAAATTCCTCAAACAAAAGTTTTATTTCAGTGTTCGAAGTCTTTTTCTTTAACCAATAATGCTTCTTTTAGATTGGTTCACTTTTTGATAAATAAATGTTTACAGAAATAAGCTATCTGAAACTACTTCTGAATCTAAAACATATCTCTAACTCTTTAGGCTGAAGTGACTAACCCAAGAAGAAAATCATCTTGGGTTATGGTTCTTTTTTTCAAAAATACTTAGTCAAACTTCCTCCTGGGGTCTGCATTTGGTCCATAAAAAAATAAACCTATCTTTGTCTTACTACCATTATTCAGCTCCCATAATTCACTCTAGCCAGTCTCTTGGCTGCACATTTTTCAAGGTTGAATGAGGGACCTGTCAACTTGGACCTTAAACCATAATGAACTATATTTGGCTTTCCAAGGCATTTCTCAATTGACTTGAGTTTACCCACTAGAAAAAGGGAAGAATATTTCCACAGCACTCCAGGAACATTTCCTGAACAAATCTTATATTTCTCTGGCCAGTTCAACATGTCAACTATTTTATACCCTTAAGATAAGTATCGGGCTAAAGTTTGCAAAGACATCAGATGCAAAACATTTTATTTAACATTGTTTACAGTGTTCCTCATCTGTCGTGGGGGTTAGATTCCAGAAGCCCCCGCAATAAGTGAAAATCCATGAAGTAGTGATCTTATATTTATTTTATTTATATATATTTTAAGGCTTTATAAACCCTCCCCATACTCTTATAAACCTTCCCAACACACTTATAAACACTTCTTATTTTCTTAAACACTTTTTACACTCTTAAACCTACATAATTTTAACAAAATATAAAATTCTATATGGTTAATTAAAATTGAATATACTACAACTTGAATGATGAAGATGATGATGAATTAGCTGTGCAGTAATGATAATGATGAAGGTGATAATGATGAGATGAGTGTACTGCACAGCCAAGAAGAGCATGACAGTTCTTCTGAAAGTGGCACTTCATAAGGCACTTCATCAGGTGGTACAGTATCTTCGCCCTCGTCCATAACTTCTGTTTTTGCTAAAGGCATAGGCATAACTAATGTCTTCTTCTGTGTGAGAAACATAGTTATGGGGAGTTGATGGCACTGCTTGTTTTTTCTGGATGAGAAGGTTTTTGTAAACTGACACACTACCCTCGATTGTATTTGAGAACTGCAGCGAACAATGCATCTGGGGCTCTTATTCTTGAGCCACTCCCTGAAGTTCTTTGGCCATTCTGACCATGGCTGCGAGGTGATCAAGTGTTAGGCCAACCTCATCTTCTTCTTCAACCCCTTGGTCCCCTTGTTCCTCTTCCTCTTTTTTGCTTGCTAACTTCATCATCTCTGTCAAGTCTTCATCTGTCAACAGTTGTGAATAAGCATCAATCAGATCATTAATGTCATCAGGAGTCAAATCATTGAAGCCATCTCCTCCCAGTAGTTTTGCCAGCTTCACAGTCTTATCTACCATAGAATGATGGACGTTATCAGGAAAGAATCCCTTATAATCATTGACCACATCTGGCCACAAATTTTTCCAGCTGGCATTTAAAGTTTTATCCGTTATCTCCTTTATGGCCTTCTGAATATTTAAGGAGACACAATGCAATGGTGTAGTCATGCCAGTATGCTTTTAGTGGGAAGTCTTCCTCTGAGTACATAGCTTCAATAAAGTTTTGCATGATATTTTGCTCATAGAGAGCCTTAAAAGCACAAATAACACCTTGATTCATGGGCTGAATCAGGAATGTGGTGTTCGGCAGCAAGAACTCTATCTGCACGCCATCATATGACAGATCCACAGCATTGCTTCCAGCATTGTCTAGGATCAGAAGCAGTTTGAATTTGAGGCCTTTCTCTGACAGACAAAGCTTGACCTCTAGGATAAAGCACAGGTGGAATCAATCCAATGTGAGGAGTTTTGTGATCCAGGCCTTGGGGTTGTGAATCCACTACACAGGCATTCTTATTCTTGTTTTTTAGGGTCCTTGGGTTTTCTGACTTATAAATAGACCCTGGTTTTATCGCAAAGCCCTCAGCATTCCAACATAATCAAAGTTACATGATATTTTGGGGCCTTAAATCCAGGGGCTTTGGATTTGTCCTTCATAAAAAAAGTGCAAGACAGCATTCACTTCCAGAATAAACCTGTCTCATCCATACTAAAAACTTGTACAGGCTTATAGCCCCCTTCCTCAATGATGGTTTTGAATGTGTTGTTCACATACTCCTTGGCTCTGGCTTTATCCACAGAGGCAGTTTCTCCATGCAGAGAAATGCTCTTAAGTCTAAAGCATTTCTGAAACTTGTCAAACCAGCCCTTGCTGGCATTGAATGGGGTTGGTCTGGTGGGAGAAGCACTTGATGGTCCTGTTTCTGGATCATCGTACTCGTCCTCGTCACCATCATGAATGTCACCATTTTCAGCAGAAGTTTCAAAAGCTTCTTGGTTTTTGTATAGATGGTGTTGGTATCCAGTGAGATAGTCTTCTTCCTGCAGTCACTGATCCATGGGTCCAATGCAGACTCCCTCCTCACAATGGCCTTATTGCAGGAAGTTACCACCCTCTTTGTAGTCTTGTAAAAAGACACTGCTGCCATCATCCTTATATTCTTTTTATCCTTCTTTATGTAGCAAACTGAAGATCCATTGATCCCATAATGATGGCCTACAGCCTTGTAGCTTCTCCCTTTCTTTAGCATGTTGAGGAGTTCCACCTTTTCTGGGATGGTAAACATCTTCCTTTGGTGCTTGGATTTAGTACCAGAGCCTTACAAGTCACGGAACATTTGGGCAACATCATAGGGCTTGAAATAAATACAAATTTTTAATGAAAATTTCACAAAAACACAACACCACAGAGCAACACTATGCACAGCGATCAGAAGTTGATGTGAAATGGACAGGGTGAGATGCTGAATGCATGCTATATGCAGAGAGGAAGGAGGCTGATGCTACAGTCACTGAGCCAATCCGTGCTCAGAATACAGAACACAGTGTTCTGGTTGGTCAACTCCCCTCCATCAGCCAATAGTATGCCATGCCCAATCTCATGTGGGCAAACTAGCTCAAGTGGAAGTGGCCAGAGGTGCATTTTCCATGTGTGAGTCTTTGTCTATTCATTTGCTGTATGTTCCATATTTTATTTCTATTTAATAGCCTTTTAATATGTTTTAATTAATATTTTATATTGCTTTTTAACCTTGATAATTGAGTCCCTAATTTTGATATTGTAGAATTACTTGTATCCTTATATTTTGTTCTAAAATCTTACTTTTAGTGGTTGTGCAGCAAAGTTTGCTCCCTGTTTGAGATGTATCCTCAAGTTTTGATTGAATAGATAAGGAGAAGCAGTCCAAACCCCTCTCCTGAAATTTATATATTTGAAAAACGGCTGTCATTCAATATCTCTTTTACTTCAAAAAACAGAGAAAACAGAGAATCCTAATTATTATGAACTCTATTAAATTTTTCTTAGGAAGACAAAGCTTAGTAATGTTGGGGATCAAAGTATATTCATGGTTCAGTCATGCTGACCAGTACAAAATTATCTGTAAATTGTTTATTCATAAAACTACATCCAAATATACTCAGTTGGGCTCTGAGTTTATCAAGGTGGAATAGGAAGAAAAATATTCTTTGGATATTCCCCATACAATTTAGCCTAATCATTAGCACATCTACATTCTTGATTAGGTTACAGTTCTATATACAGAGCTAACACGTTATAACATAGGACAGAGTAAAAATATTGGGGTTCCAAATCCCACCTGAATTTCTATGTATGCTATTGCATATATTCTTCAAAGATTTTAATTAATGCCTTACTCATTTATTATACTTACAAATTTATTACACTTACAAATTACCTACAAATTTTACCATTTAAAACTATGAATATGATTTTACAGTTTCTGTGGATCAGGGTTTCGTGCATAGCTAAACTGGGTTTCCTGTTGCAGGACCTCTTTTGAGGCTGTATAAAAGAGTTGACAGATTTTTCCATGTGATCAAGAGAAGTATTAAAAAGTTAACTGAGATCCCATCACTTCTGCCATATTCTATTCATCAGAAGTAAGTCTTTAGATCTAGCTTTTAGACAAAGGAAGATTCTCTAGCTTATGAAAGCTAAAGGTGAGGCTTATTGGAGGCCATTTAAAATGCTCTCCACCATAGTTAATTATTTATTATTCATTATTCTTTATGAAAGAGATATAAATTTTTATACACGAATGGTTATTTTCAGAGCAGCACAAACTGTGTTAGTCCCAAGGGATACAAAGTTAAATAATATCTACTTGAAAATTCTATCTCGAATATAGATACTAAATGATTCCTCCTGTCCAGTATCTGAAGGTATGTGAGATGACTGCAAATGAAGTGGAAGGCCTTTCCATTCAAAACTTTAACTTACAGAAGCAGCTTGCCATTTGTGTTACAGACATTATATTATATAACCTAATACCTAAAACAACACATTAAAATTATCTGCTGATTTACCTTATTTCAATCATTCAATTAATAGATGAAACAAAACAAACAGAAGAAAAGTGAAGAAAACATAAAAAAATGTTTTATGTAATAGTTTCCTAATACTGCTATTACAAACCTTAGCAGCTTAAAACACTATAAATTTATTATCTCACTTCTAACATCTCATTTCTTGAGGTTAGAAGTTCAAAATGGGTCTTATCTGACTAAAATCAAGGGCTTAGTATGGCTGTATTCCTTTCCTTTCTGGAGGTTCTAGGTTAGAATCCATTCTTGGGTTTTTGCCTCCTCCCCCCTTTCCCACTCCTAGAAATTACCTGTATTCTTTTGCTTGTGGCCTGCTTTCATCTGAAAAGGCAGCAATGGCTGGTTGAGTCTTTCTCACTCTACATTTTGTTTTTTCTTTCTTGTATTTTTCTGAAGTTAGAAGTGAGGAGACAGTCAGACAGACTCCCACATGGTGCCCGACTGGGATCCACCCGGCATGCCTAATAGAGTGTGATGCTCTGCCCATCTGGGGTATTGCTCTGTTGCAGCCAGAACCATTCTAGCACCTGAGGTGGAGGCCAGGGAGCCATCCTCAGCTCCCGGGCCAACTTTGCTCTAATGGATCCTTGGCTGCAGAAGGGGAAGAAAGAGAGAAAGGAGAGGGAGAAGGGTGAAAAAGCAGATGGGTGCTTCTCCTGTGTGCCCTGACTGGGAATCAAACCCAGGACTTCCACACACCAGGCCACACTCTACCACTGAGCCAACTGTCTAGGGCCTCACTCTGCATTGTTTTAATACTCACCCTCCCATTTCTTCTTTAACTTATAAAGACATTGAAATTTCTTTAGGGCTACCTGGATAAGCCAGGATAATTGCATCTTCTCAAGGTCTGTTGATTAGCAAAATTAAGTCTATCTGCAACTTTAATTTTCTTTCCCATGTCACATAACATATTCATAGATTGTGGAAATTAGGATATAAACAATTTTGGGGCCACTATTCTGTCTATTGTATTTTGAAAAGTAGGATCTAATTGACGTAGGCTTTAGCATACATTTACACCTTTTTAATGTACATAATACATTTTGAAATTCTTTTAGCAACTTCAGAGCAAACCTATGTTTATTTCTTTGTTAAATGAATAAGTCAATATATATTCATCAGCTCAGGTTATTATATCTGCTATTTAAAGTCAAAGAAGCTGAGTCTCCCACACTGAGAAAAAGACACAGGCTCCTGGTATATCCTATGGAAAGTCCTCTTGACGGTCTCTCCCTTGTGTGTATTTTCTTTAGTTGATTGTCATAATTCACAAATTATATTTTCCTTTTTCTTTATTCTTAAAGTGTAATGACAGTAGATGTCATATAAGAAGGTGTAAGAAGATGAGAAATAGAGGAGGACTGAAAGGTTAACACGGGTAAGTCAAATCTTCATCAGGGCAGAGCTTTAGTGGAGCGAATCAAGGATGCCATTTATCTTCTTTGTGACCAGATCGCCAGTCCCCTTTCACCTCTAGGTTCTGGTGATATGGTTGCTGTTCTTTAATTCTTCAAGATCCCCTATTATTACAGGTTATCTAAGCGTGTTGCAATGTAATCTGACAAAGTCTAATAAATACACTATTTTCCTTTCCCTATTTCTATACCTTTGTTTTCTATTTGAGAGATGGCTTCACACACAGATGATAGAAATGTGAGTTTATCTCTGGCTCTATAACCTCCCTCATCTTCCAACGCAATCTTTTCAAATCTTATCTGTTCCCCTATATGCCTCTATCCTCACTTTCCAGGCATACTCAGGTTTTCTCATCTCAGGCATCCTTAATCTCTGCCTCTTCAGCTTTTATTTGTTTTTTATATTTTGTCAGAAATACATTTTTAAGATTCATATATAACTGTAATAGTCTTTTAATTAAATTTTATCAACAACACTCAATTTATTATAAACCCCTGAGCCCGTCATTTAGAACTTTATTAATTTGACCTGAAGCTATTTTTTCAGACTCAGTTGCAATTGTTTCTCTGGATAGATCCAATATTCAAATTCCCTTGACACATTTGTGGTTACACAGCATGTCTGCACACTGTCTTCATTCAAGGCTGCTATTAGGTGTGCCCTTTCTCTCTTCTGATTCCTAGATTCCCAGAAAAACTCTGTAAATACTCTCCAGATTTCCTTACCAGTGCCAACTCAACATAATTGAAATCAATGCCTGCCTTGCTATTTTTTCCACATTAATTTTTAAATTTCTACGATAACAATGGCCTTTATTTTTTTTTAATATTTTTTTACTTTGACTTAGTACTTAAAAATCTTGCACAGAGAACCCTAATATGAGCTCAGATGGTGTCCTAGGTATGTATGTGTGTGTGTGTGTATATATATATATATATATATATATATATATATATATATATATATATATATATATATATATATTGTGTATAGAGATCTAAAGTTACACTCAGTTTGGTAGAAAAGGACACTGAGTAGTTGGAAAAGTCCAGATAGAGATGGTGTACAAATATACAGAGGAAGGTCTGGACTGCATTGCAGGTTTTGAGGTTTTTTTTCTTTGTCACTCTCCCCAAAATAGAGTCTCAGGGTGTCCCCTCTCTGAGACAAATCCTTCTTTGAGGGCTGGAACTCTTATGCTCAGTGTGAGTTAGCCACTTAATGCAAATTTAATAAATGTGCAAATAAATTATATTAAATTAAATATAAAACACTTTAGCCTGACTGTTCTTTTATGCTTTTCTCCCAGATGTGCACTGACCCATTACTTACATCAAACTCAGCCTATAAATCCTTGAATTTACATATCCTTGGAGTTTTGTGAGAGACCTTGCCTGAATAATTTCAAGAGGCTCCTGGGGGCAAAAGAGATGGAAAATTACATGTTCATCCAGAGACTAGATTACATCAATTATTATTACTGGACTCAATTCTCCTGCTACCAGTATCCTCTCTGTGACCATTTTTATTACATAAATTATAATTATTATTGTTATTTAATTTGTTGAGCACTAAATGTGCACTATGGTGCAATACATGGCACAAGTCATTATTACTTTTCAGGATTTGCAATGTAAGTAATCAAGTTCAGTATTTAGTCTTTATGTTATTTTATGTACACAAACATGTTTGTGCAAACATTCATACACATAAGCACTAATAAATGAAGTGACTGCAAACCAGCATACTAACACAAACTGATTCATAGCAACCTAATAAGTGCAATTGAAATGGAAACCTGTATGGCAAATTGTAATTTTAAATCACAAAAAAATTTTCTATTTCTAATTTTTTTTTTTTGCTATTTATTTTGTTTTGTTTTTTGTTTTTATTGAATTTATCGGGATGACACTGGTTGATGAAATTATATGGGTTTCAGGTGCACAATTCTACAACACACCATGTATCCACTGTATTGTATGTTCATCTCCCCAGGTCAAGTCTCTATCACCATTTATGGCCCCACAATGGCCACATTACCCTCCCCCGAAATTCTCCTCCTGGTAATCACCACACTGTTGTCCATATACATAAGTTTTTTTTGTATTTCTTCATATAGCATTCAAAGAAATTAAAGAATGGCATGGCTCTTTCTGTGTATGGGCTTTGGCACCACTACCACATCTTCCTAAAGTGCCTCTTGTGTTAAATGGTCTCCTTTGATAGAAAACAGCTGAGGTAGATTTGAAAGCTATAGCAGATAGTTGAAAAGAAGCAGTAAACTAGTATATATGAATTTCATGAAATCCAGATCTAGGCTATGTACGTATTAGTGTTGTTAGAGAAAAAACTGCTTGTATAATTATTTAGTAGGCCAAGAGAATAGGCCATTTGGCAGAGCTTTTTCACATTAATAGACTCATTCAGTAACAGTGTCTCTGCTCATGGCATGCTTTATTTCCACATTAATAGATTCAAATGGACTTTACCTCAGCTAATTTAAATGTAAAGCTAAAACAGAGATGAAGCAGGCCATAGTGAATATAGGAGAAGATAGGAAGAAACTAGATCACCAGATTGGCGACCACCAAAACTGGACCCTGGTTTTATCTGCAGTGGTTTCCAGAATTGAAATCCTTCCAGAGCCTGGCATTGTGACTACTGACACATTGTGCTCTGTGGTCCTAATTCCCCAGCAATTAGAATCACACAGCCTCAATAGTTCATGTAATATGAATATTGTTTACAAGATGAAGTTGAAAGCTGGAAACTGAGAGAAAGTAAAAGAGGAAAAACAAGAAATAAAGGAAGAGGAAAGAATGAAGGGAGAGACAGACCAAGAATATGAACAGGCAGTTTGTGATACTAGAGGTTTACAAGGGTTCCTTAAAGAAAATTAGTTTGTAAAGTTATAACTTGGGGCATTGTTTTGTTTTGTTTTTAATTACACAGGTACTTTATAACAAAATAACAAAAATGTTTCAAAGCTATTTTAGCAGGTTATTTTAAAGAGAAATATTTAGTTCACAGCAAACTTGCACAGAAAGTACAGTTCTTCTATAACCTGTCGACACATACACAGCCTCCCCAAGTAAGGGCATCTACACCACAGTGGTACATTAGTTACCAATCAACAAACCCACACTGACACATAGTTAGCACCCAAAGTATCTTGTTTTCATTAGAGTTCACTCTTGATGTTCTCTTGGAGCTGTATGTTCTGTGGTTCTTGACAAAGGTATAGTGACAATGTATACACCATTACACTGAGTGGTTTCACTGCCCCATAAAGCCTCTGGGCTCTGCCTGATGACCTTTTCTTCCCTCCTAACCACAGGCAACTACTATCTTTATACTGTCTTCACAGCTTTGCCTTTTCTAGAATGTCATACATTGAGAGACATTGAGTATGTAGCCTTTTCAAATTGCCTTCTTTTACTTAATAAAATGCATTGTTTTATCTTTGTCTCTTCATGGTTTGATAAGTCTAAATAACATTTTAGTGCTGAAAAATGTTTGATTGTATGTACTAAAATTTAGTTTTTCATTTAGCCACTGAAGGACATCTTTGCTAGTTCTTTTTTTTAATTATGAATAAAATTTCTATAAATACCTGTATGCAGACTTAAGTTTTCAACTCGTTTATGTAAATACTATGCATAAATGCTGGATCATATAGTAATATTATGTTTAGTGTAATAAGAAACCACCAAACTGTCTTCCAAAGTGAGTGTACCATTTTTGCTTTCCACCAACTCTGAATGAAAGTTCCTGTTGTTCCACATTCTTGTAAGTATTATCTGTTGTCAGTGCTTTGGATTTTAACCATTCTAATAAGTATGCAGTGTTACTTTATTGTTTTTATTTGTAATTTCCTAATGACATATGATGTCATGCATCTTTCCATATACAATGGTAACTTGAGATACAAATTTAATTCGTTCTGTAACTGAGCTCGTAAGTCAGTCAACTCGTATATCAAACTGCTGATACTAGACCCGTGCACCAACACGCCAACTAGTGGCAACTTCCCAAATCACAACTCCTATCTCAGAATTTTGCTTGGATCTCGAACAAAAATACAGACCAAGTCACAGCTTGTATCTTAAAAAATTCGTATGTTGGTCTGTTCGTATCTCAAAATACCATTGTACTTACTAGCCATCTGTACATCTTCTTTGATAAATTATTAAGGTATTTTGCCAATTTATAATCAGGTTTGTTGTTTTATTGCTGTTGTTTTTAGATGTTTTTGTACATTTTGAATAACAGTACTTTATAATAAATATGTTTTGCAAATATTTTTCCTACTCTATGACAGTCTTCTTATTTTCTTGACAGAAGGTTTAAATTTTTTAAAAGTACAGAATTTCGGCCCTGGCCAGTTGGCTCAGTGGTAGAGCGTTGGCCTGGCATGCAGAAGTCCTGGGTTCGATTCCCGGCCAGGGCACACAGGAGAAGCGTCCATCTGCTTCTCCATCCCTCCCCCTCTCCTTCCTCTCTGTCTCTCTCTTCCCTCCCACAGCCGAGGCTCCATTGGAGCAAAGATGGCCCGGGTGCTGGGGATGGCTCCTTGGCCTCTGCCCCAGGCGCTAGAGTGGCTCTGGTCACAACAGAGCGATGCCCCGGAGGGGCAGAGTGTCACCCTTGGTGGGCGTGCCGGGTGGATCCCGGTGGGGCGCATGCGGGAATCTGTCTGACTGTCTCTCCCCGTTTCCAGCTTCAGAAAAATACCAAAAAAAAAAAAAAAAAGTACAGGATTTCAGTTCTTTCATAAACGAAGCCTTCAGTGTCATATCTAAAAAAAATAGGCTCTGGCCAGTTCGCTCAGTGGTAGAGTGTCGGCCTGGCATGCAGGATTCCCGGGTTTGATTCCCGGCCAGGGCACACAGGAGAGGCACCCATCTGCTTCTCCACCCCTCTCCCTCTCCTTCCTCTCTGTCTCTCTCTTCCCTTCCCGCAGCCAAGGCTCCATTGGAGCAAAGTTTGCCTGGGCACTGAGGATGGCTCCATGGCCTCTGCCTCAGGCGCTAGAATGGCTCTGTGACAACAGAGCAATGCCCCAGATGGGCAGAGCGTCGCCCCCTGGTGGGCATGCCAGGTGGATCATGGTTGGGAGCATGCAGGAGTCTGACTGCCTCTCCATTTGTAACTTCAGAAAAAAAAATAATAATAATTGCCAAAACCTAGGTCATCCAGATTTTCTCCTGTTATCGTTAGAAGATTTATAATTTTGTGTTTGCATGTGGATATACAGTTTTTTCCAGTACAATTTATTTAAAAATCTATTTTTTATCCATTGTACTGTCTTTATTCCTTTGTCAAGTATCAGTTGACTTTATTTTTGTGGGTTTATTTCTGAGGTCTTCATTCTGTTCCATTGATCTATTTGTTTGTTCTTTCAATAATTCTACACTGTCTTAATTACTATGGTGTTATAGTAAATCTTGAAGTCAGTTAAATGCAATCTTGCAATTTTGTTTTTTTCCTTCAATATTGTGATGGTTATTTTGGGTCTTTTGATTCTCCATATGAACTTTAAAATCATTTTTTTGATATCCATAAAGAACATGCTGGGATTTTGAAGGGGATTAAATTAAATCTGTAAATCAGATTAAGAATTGATATCTTGGGATGACGTCACAGTGATGGCGCGGTAGGAAGCGATACCGAAAATCTCCCCATAAACTCAACAAGTTCTTCAACCAGAAACAGAAAAACCTATCCTTGGAGTCTTCAGATGCTTCACAACACACCCGAAGGTAGGATCGGGCGAAAGATTGGCTAAATATATGGTCAAACCCCGGGGGAAATAAGGAGTAAGAAATGCTCCGCCTTCCTCTCTAATCCAAACAGGATGGCTTTCACTGAGAACTGAGAATATAGAAACTAAAGCGGGCATAGGGAGTAAATAGGTCCAGACTGCAGTACAAACAGCCAAACCAGGCTGTGGCACGGAGATCCAAGCCGTGGAAAAACCAGGGCAATTCAAGCTAACACGCGCGCCAAACCCAGACAAAGAAAGACAAGCGGGACAGCCATTTTCCACATCTCCTGGCTGGTGCGCACGGGGTTAGTGGGCAAGAGATTCCCACGAACACTTCAGGGGTGGGCGCAGCCCGTCCTAACCCACAGAGAAGCAGAGTCAGAGGCCTCTGTGAGGGCAAAAAGCAGCATCTCCTAGGAGCCCCAGCGCCCTGAGGGGACCGGGCACGGGGAGGGAGCTGGAGCCAACTCCAAAGGCGAAACTTTTCTGTGAGGGAGGAGGGATTTCTCCGTCCTGCCTGAGACTCAGAATCGGGTCGGCGCCCACGCACAGAGAGTGTGCAGGAGATTCCTCCGAACTCCTCAGGGGTGGGCGCCCGTGTTTTCCCTCAGAGGAGCAGAGTCAGAGGCCAGTAAGCGGGCCAGGAGCGGAAGCCCCAGCGCCTTGGGAAAGCCGCACGGGGACAGAGCGAAAGCCAATTCCAACCCAGTAACTTTTCTGTGTGGGAGGAGGGCTTTCTCGGAGTGAAAGACGTCCCGGCTGAGACTCAGAATTGGGTCAACGCCCACGCACGGAGAGTGTGCAGGAGATTACTCCAAACTCCTCAGGGGTGGGCGCCCGTGTTTTCCCTCAGAGGAGCAGAATCAGAGGTCTGCGAGCGGGCCAGGAGCGGAAGCCCCAGCGCCTTGGGAAAGCCGCACGGGGCCAGAGCGAAAGCCAATTCCAAACCAGTAACTTTTCTGTGTGGGAGGAGGGCTTTCTCAGAGTGAAAGACGTCCCGTCTGAGACTCAGAATCAGGGTCAGCGCCCACGCACGGAGAGTGTGCAGGAGATTCCTCCGAACTCCTCAGGGGTGGGCGCCCGTGTTTTCCCTCAGAGGAGCAGAGTCAGAGGTCTGTGAGCGGGCCAGGAACGGAATCTCAGGCAGCCCTAGCCCCCTGGGAAAGCCGCACGGGGATAGAGCGAAAGCCAATTCCAAAGCTCGATCTTTTCTGTGTGGGTAGGGATTTCACTCGAAGTATGACCTGTCTGGTCTGACATCCTGGTGGGTGCGCACGGAGAGTGGGCAAGAGATTCCACCGAACGCCTCAGGAGTGGGCACTCGAGTTATCCCACAGAGGGGCAGAACCAGAGGTCTTTGAGTGGAAGGAAGCCACGCCTGATTATGCTAGCAGCTCTGACTGACTGAGCCTTACTCAGAGCCCTGTGCTGAGTGGGAATAGAGTGGGGAGTTGCCCGCTCTTTGAGACTCTTACTATCCAGGCAGAGGCAGCAGCAACCCCATAGCTGGATTACCAGGCTTCTAATTGTGGAAGGAAAAGACTAGAAGAGAGGCTCCAGGAACACTCTCACAGTGAGAGATCTTCTCACTGTTGGAGCCTATAAACACTAATAAGCCTCAACTGCCAACGAGACTGAAGCCCAATACATGACATCACCATAGAGAATTACCAACTGCAAACCTCTTCCAGAGCGTGCCACAGGGGCAGAACCCGGGGTACAAAGTCACCGACCAGAAAGACAGAAAAGAAAAAGCAAGACGACAACCTCTCAAAATCAAGAATAATCTGCAGACTTTATAACCTATCCCATTTTATTATATTTGTTCGTCTGTGTCTCTTTTCTTTATACTTGATTTCTTTTTTTTATTCCAATTTGGTCATTTAATTCTCTTTCAGTCTTACTCTCGCCTCTCTTTGAACTACACTACCCATAAGTGTTACATCTCCCATTATCTTTTCTTTCCTTCTCCTTCCTCTCTATGAGGGTTGCAATCCAAAACCCCTAACTCTCTCTCTTTCTCTCTCCTCCTTTTTCTTTTTTCTTCTTTAAGTGGTTCCATCTTTTCTCTCTCTCTCTCTCTCTCTCTCTCTCTCTCTCTTTTCTCCCTCTATATTAGCCTCTTCCTCTCTCCTTTACATCTTCTCTCATTCAAACCTCAATAACGAACAAATTATCTTATCTGGGACTCAAACTTAAGTTTGTGACATTTTGGATGGTTTTTACTTCACCTTTTTAACACATTAGAAGTGCTCCCATCCCTGGCTCTCCATTTTATCTAGTTCTTGTTCCACTAAATACAATAGTAATTTTTTAATTTTCCACCCCTTTTTCCTGTTTCCCTCTTATTCCTCTCATCATAACTCTGAGTCAGCCAACACCTAAAAGCAAAGCATTTTATTCTTGACCCAAATTTTTTCCTAATTTGCTTTTTGTGGGTCTATACTGCTCCCCCCCTTTTTTATATATAAATATTTTTTCTTTTATTTTATTTTTTTTCTTTTTTGTCTTTTTCCTTTAACCCTATATTACTTCTCCCCAATTCAGGCCCTCCGCCACAGGTATTGTTTGTTCTATCTAGTACAATATAATTCACAGTTCATCACAAGATTTTCTCAAAAAAGAGGGGAGAGGAGAGGAGAGGAAAAAAAGGAGGGGAAGGAATTATTCTTTTTTTTTCTCAAATTTTTATCTTATTTTATTTTTCTTTATTTAATGATTAATTTAAAAAAAAAACACGCAAATTTTTATTTTTATTTTTATTTTTTTATTCTTTTATTCCTTTTAAAATCTCATTAATACTATCAAGAAAACCACCCTCAGATGCCATTAAAGAAGAGAAAATCGATTATCATGGATACAAAAGAAAGAGAGGTAACACAGAGAGATGAGGAAAAATCTATGGAGAAAAAATTTAAGATATTGGAAACCTTGGAGTTAAACGACAGAGAATTTAAAATAGAAATCCTAAAAATACTCAGAGATATACAAGAAAACACAGAAAGGCAATTTAGGGAGCTCAGAAAACAACTCGATGAACACAAAGAGTATATCTCCAAGGAAATTGAAACTATAAAAACAAATCAATCAGAGATGAAAAACTCAATTCATGAGCTGAAAAATGAGGTAACAAGCTTAGCTAATAGAACAGGCCAGATAGAAGAGAGGATTAGCGAAATAGAAGACAAGCAACTTGAGGCTCAACAAAGAGAAGAAGAAAGAGATTTAAAAATTAAAAAAAATGAGATAGCCCTACAGGAATTATCTGACTCCATCAAAAAGAATAACGTAAGAATAATAGGTATATCAGAGGGAGAAGAGAGAGAAAATGGAATGGAGAACATACTCAAACAAATAATAGATGAGAACTTCCCAAGCCTGTGGAAAGAACTAAAACCTCAAATTCTAGAAGCAAACAGAACTCCAAGTTTTCTTAACCCCAACAAACCTACTTCAAGGCACATCATAATAAAATTGGCACAAACCAACTGCAAAGAAAAAATTCTCAAGGCAGCCAGGGAAAAGAAGAATACAACATATAAAGGAAGGCCCATTAGATTATCATCAGATTTCTCAACAGAAACTCTACAAGCTAGAAGAGAGTGGACCCCAATATTTAAAGTCTTGAAAGAGAGGAACTTTCAGCCACGAACACTATACCCATCAAAGTTATCCTTCAAATATGAAGGAGAAATAAAAACATTCACAGATATAGAGAAGATGAGAGAATTTATCACCAGAAAACCCCCACTCCAGGAAATACTAAAGGGGGTTCTCCAATCAGATACAAAGAATAAAAAAACAACAACAACAAAGCCACAAGTAAAAGCTCCAAGAAGAACATAACAAAACCAACTTTAAACTGTGACAACAATAAGAAAGGGGGGAGAGGATGAAGATTAACAGTAGCAAAGGGCGATGAAGCGCAAAAGTACTCACAAAATAGTGCACTACAATGAACAGGGTAGGAACCCTTTTCAGTACTTAATGGTAACCATCATTGAAAAAACCACCACAGAAGCACATGATTTAAAAAAGATAGCAACAGAGGAAAGATGTATGGAACACAACCAAATAAAAACAAAAGATAAAAAAATGAAAGAGAAGAATCAAACAAGGCACAAAACTAACAGAAAGCAATCTATAAAATGGCAATGAGGAACTCACAAGTGTCAATAATTACACTAAATGTAAACGGATTAAACTCACCAATAAAAAGGCACAGAGTAGCCGAATGGATCAAAAAAGAAAATCCAACTGTATGCTGCCTACAAGAAACTCATCTAAGTAACAAGGATAAAAACAAATTCAAAGTGAAAGGCTGGAAAACAATACTCCAAGCAAATAACATCCACAAAAAAGCAGGCGTAGCAATACTCATATCTGATAAAGCTGACTACAAGATAGCAAAAGTACTCAGAGACAAAAATGGCCATTTCATAATGGCTAAGGGGACACTGAATCAAGAAGACATAACAATTCTTAATATATATGCACCAAACCAAGGAGCACCAAAATATATAAGACAGCTACTTATTGACCTTAAAACAAAAACTGACAAAAATACAATCATACTTGGAGACCTCAATACACCGCTGACGGCTCTAGATCGGTCATCCAAACAGAGAATCAACAAAGACATAGTGGCCTTAAACAAAACACTAGAGCACCTGGATATGATAGACATCTACAGGACATTTCATCCCAAAGTGACTGAGTATACATTTTTCTCCAGTGTACATGGATCATTCTCAAGAATTGACCATATGTTGGGCCACAAAAACAACATCAGCAAATTCAGAAAAATTGAAGTTGTACCAAGCATATTTTCTGATCATAAAGCCTTGAAACTAGAATTCAACAGCAAAAAAGAGGGAAAAAATCCCACAAAAATGTGGAAACTAAACAACATACTTTTAAAGAATGAATGGGTCAAAGAAGAAATTAGTGCAGAGATCAAAAGATATATACAGACAAATGAAAATGATAATACGACATATCAGAATCTATGGGACGCAGCAAAAGCTGCGATAAGAGGGAAGTTCATATCACTTCAGGCATATATGAACAAACAAGAGAGAGCCGAAGTAAACCACTTAACTTCACACCTTAAGGAACTAGAAAATGAAGAACAAAGACAACCCAAAACCAGCCGAAGAAAAGAGATAATAAAAATCAGAGCAGAAATAAATGAAATAGAGAACAGGAAAACTATTGAAAAAATTAATAGAACAAGGAGCTGGTTCTTTGAAAAGATCAACAAAATTGACAAACCCTTGGCAAGACTTACCAAGGAAAAAAGAGAAAGAACTCATATAAACAAAATCCAAAATGAAAGAGGAGAAATCACCACAGACATCGTAGATATACAAAGAATTATTGTAGAATACTATGAAAAACTTTATGCCACCAAATTCAACAACCTAGAAGAAATGGATAAATTCCTAGAACAATACAACCTTCCTAGACTGAGTCATGAAGAAGCAGAAAGCCTAAACAGACCTATTAGTAGAGAAGAAATAGAAAAAACCATTAAAAACCTCCCCAAAAATAAAAGTCCAGGCCCAGACGGCTATACCAGCGAATTTTATCAAACCTTCAAAGAAGACTTGGTTCCTATTCTACAGAAAGTCTTCCAAAAAATTGAAGAAGAAGCAATACTTCCAAACACATTTTATGAGGCAAACATAACCCTTATACCAAAACCAGGCAAGGATGGCACAAAAAAAGAAAACTACAGACCAATATCTCTAATGAATACAGATGCTAAAATACTAAACGAAATACTAGCAAATCGAATACAACAACATATTAAAAAAATAATACATCATGATCAAGTGGGATTCATCCCAGAATCTCAAGGATGGTTCAACATACGTAAAACGGTCAACATAATACACCATATCAACAAAACAAAGAACAAGAATCACATGATATTATCAATAGATGCAGAAAAGGCTTTTGATAAAATACAACACAATTTTATGTTTAAGACTCTCAACAAAATGGGTATAGAAGGAAAATATCTCAACATGATAAAGGCCATATATGATAAACCATCAGCTAACATCATACTAAATGGCACAAAACTGAAGGCTTTTCCCCTTAAATCAGGAACAAGACAGGGTTGTCCACTCTCTCCACTCTTATTTAATGTGGTACTAGAGGTTCTTGCCACAGCAATCAGACAAGACAAAGAAATAAAAGGCATCCATATCGGAAAAGAAGAAGTAAAGTTATCACTTTTTGCAGATGATATGATCCTATACATCGAAAACCCCAAAGAATCTACAAAAATACTTCTAGAAAAAATAAGCCAATACAGTAAGGTCGCAGGATACAAAATCAACATACAGAAGTCAACAGCCTTTCTATATGCCAACAATGAAACATTTGAGAATGAACTCAAAAGAATAATCCCCTTCACGATTGCAACAAAAAAAATAAAATACCTAGGAATAAACATAACAAAGAATGTAAAAGACTTATACAATGAAAACTATAAACCATTGTTAAGGGAAATCGAAAAAGACATTATGAGATGGAAGAATATTCCTTGTTCTTGGTTAGGTAGAATAAATATAATTAAGATGGCCATATTACCCAAAGCTATATACAAATTTAATGCAATTCCCATCAAAATTCCAATGACATTTTTTAAAGAAATGGAGCAAAAAATTATCAGATTTATATGGAACTATAAAAAGCCCCGAATAGCCAAAGCAATCCTAAAGAAAAAGAACGAAGCTGGGGGCATTACAATACCTGACTTCAAACTCTATTATAGGGCCACGACAATCAAAACAGCATGGTATTGGCATAAAAATAGACACTCGGACCAATGGAACAGAATAGAAAGCCCAGAAATAAAATCACATATATATAGTCAAATAATTTTTGACAAAGGGGCCAACAACACACAATGGAGAAAAGAAAGCCTCTTCAACAAATGGTGCTGGGAAAACTGGAAAGCCACATGCAAAAGAATGAAGCTGGACTACAGTTTGTCCCCCTGTACTAAAATTAACTCAAAATGGATCAAAGATCTAAACATAAGACCTGAAACAATAAAGTACATAGAAGAAGACATAGGTACCAAACTCATGGACCTGGGCTTTAAAGAGCATTTTATGAATTTGACTCCACAGGCAAGAGAAGTGAAAGCAAAAATTAATGAATGGGACTACATCAGACTAAGAAGTTTTTGTTCAGCAAGAGAAATTGATAACAAGATAAACAGACAGCCAACTAATTGGGAAATGATATTTTTAAGCACCTGCTCAGATAAGGGCCTAATATCCAAAATATACAAAGAACTCATAAAACTCAACGACAAACAAACAAACAATCCAATAAAAAAATGGGAAGAGGATATGAACAGACACTTCTCCCAGGAAGA